>NW_007248046.1:360660-379353 GCF_000164805.1 Carlito syrichta | reverse complement strand
GCCCAGGCGGGTCTCGAACCCGCAGGCTCAGGCCATCCACTCACCTCAGCCTCCCAAAGGCGTGGGATGACAGGCTGAGTCACCGAGCCCGGCTTCTTAGACCCCTTTCAAGGCCCACCTTAAACAATTGCCTCGCTGCGATCTTTTTTCCCTACTCCCCAGGCAGCTTCCTCCGCTGAAATGCTGTTCACCACAGCCCTGAAAGCCTCTAACATTACATGTCCTTTCTGTTTGTCTTCCTAGGCAAAATGCTCACAAAAGGCAGGCACTCGACTCATGGTGCACAGATCCCAGCATTCAGCACAGGCTCTAGTGTTCAGAAGTGATGAATGAGTGAGTTATGAATGTTTCCTTGTGGCTGCTCTGTCTAGAGGAGCTGAAGCATCTATTCCTGCTTTCGAGTCACCTGACATGCCTCATGCATAATCATGTGCATATGCTAATTAGATCCATTCTAAATGGGTTTCCAGCCTCAGCAGGCCTTTGTGGCGATCCAGCAGATCAATAGTCACTCCGAAGACTATCTCCTTCCTCCTCGACGCAGTTTTTCGTCTTCTCCTAAGCCTCCTAAAATCAAGTCCAAAATCTAACTGCAACAGATCTCATGACATCCACCTAAAAAGTAGAGGCCATCAAATGCACATTTTTTCAACCTCTTTCTTCAAACTTATTTAACTCTATCTTCACCCATTTCTCTCTTCCTCTTTTCTCACAAAATAACGTCATATCCCTTTCCAAGGTGAGCCACCAATATATGGTTTCCTCCCTTTCTATAACCCCCAGGATTTCTCTTCACCAACTAGCCACCTTACTCTTGTGTCATTTTCCTGTCTCCACAGAGAGAGGTTTGAAGCCTACAGATCCCTCTAGCTATGATATCAGTTTCTAGGTATGCGACCATGGACAAGCTCTCTAACCTCAGTTTCCTTATCTACAAAATGGAAATAATAATAAGATTTTAGGGGGGAATGCAATAGTGTACAGAAAGTACTCAGTTCAGTGCCTGGTACACATGCTCACTCAATAAACCTACTTCCCTATTCTTTCTTCCCATCCAAAATCAAATCACTTCTAAGGCCTCAGTTTCCCGTTTTTCACTATGGCATTCTCTCTCTTTCCCTTCCCTTCAGACCCTGAATTCTTTTCTCCTTCTTTTCTGGGCCCACCACAATCTGGCTTCTCCACTCCACTGCTCACACCGCTGAATCTGTCACTCGACTGAAACTTACCTCACAAATGAAACTACAACTTCTAAATGCTCTGACTTTCACAGACTTAAATTTTTTTCTGAACAAGCCAAAGAACAAATCATGAAATAAAAAGGCAGGATTTATGCACGGATAGATGATATTCCCCCTAGTTGATCTTATCTATTTTTGTGGCTTTAACTTTTAGCCATATTCCATGAATTCCAAAAGTATCTCTGGAACTCCCTCTCTCTCCTAAACCCCTATGTTCCAGGGACTTTCTAATCTTCTCTGTCTGGACATATGGAGCCACCATGAATATGCAGTCAAGAATCTACCCAATTGCCAAGTTAAAAACTCCAACACAGCCAGTCTTTAAAGCTGCTTTTTCTTACCTCTCAAGGTGAATTAGTCTCTAAATCTAGTAATTCCACATTTTAAATATCTCTCAGTATCAACCAAATTTCTGGACTGTGGAAGGAAATATGCTCTAGGATTTACTCAGTAGGTACCACCAACTAACTTAAATCACCCAAGGTACATTTTTCTTTATAATCTCCATGCATGGGTCTTCCAGTATCCCTCATCTTCCAATGAAAATCCTCATATGTGCTCACAAACCAGCTGCAATATTTGCTCTTCCTTGCATTAGCCTCTCTTTATAGGCCTGAGTCCTATCTACGATGCCACGTTCAGGGGCTTCATAATCTCCCGTGCTTGGGTGCCCAACACTGGAAAATGAATGCTGCTGCTTGGAACCCTCTCCCCCAAGCTTCCCAGAGCCATACCCTCTGCGGCAGCAGAAAATGTCAGGTTTTATGTGCAAGTGAAGATATGGAGACCACGTCACTCAGGCTACAGGTCGTTTCCTGGCCTGGAGACAGAATGACTGGCACCCAGCCCTCAGGGTGTCTCTTCGAAATCGACACCATCATTTTTCTCACCCTTCACTCCCTGGAGCTACGCCCAGTCTCAAGAGTCACGGAGGAAACCAGTGGTGTTCAATCCTCTCTGCTGGATAGTCAGTGGGCCCACATCATCTCTGACAAAGATAATCTTCTCACCTTCTGCCTAGATAATTCCCCAGACTGCAGTAAATATCACCTTTGGTAAACACATGCTCTGTAAAGGAGATAGCTCTACTCACAAGACCCACCAACAGTCGAATAGCCATCTTCCCTCTGTGTTCTTCACATCATTTTCTCTCTGTGTATATCTGTCGCTAGGTCCAAATTTTTCCTTTTTCTACAGATACCAGACATCTTGTATGAAGGCCCATGCTAAAGATTTCCTTTGAACATGATCACCTCTACAAAGACCCTGCTCCAAATAAGGTCACATTCCGAGGCACTTGAGGTCAACACTGAAACACATCTTTGGGATCGTGGTGGGGTGAGGGACACAATCCCCCCATAACACTGTGCTTACCAAGTTTGCTTCAGTGGGCACGTTATCCATATTACGATAAACAAGAGAAGGTACAATAAAAGGTAACCGGCCGCATCCTGAAATAACTCTGAAATCTATTTCTTCTTTGCCCTTCCTACATTCTTCAGAGCTGCTATTGTCCTGATTCAAGCACCCACGACCTCACCGTCTTCCCTGGGGGGCTCCTGCCGTGGTCGCCAGACTGGTCTCCTCACCTCTTGCTTTTCTCCTTTGCATCCATCTTTCTCACTTTCGCCAGGTTTTTCTGATCTTGTCACTCTCCTACTCAGTAGCTCTTACAACTCCTAAGATTCACAAGGCAAAACCCCACTCCTGAAGCAGAGATGTATGAGCTGAGCCTTTCTCCCTTTTCAACCACGAGTCCCTGTTCATGGCTCTGTTCCCAGCCCCAGCAACACGTAAACTAGACCTGTAGCCCTGCACACGTTTCACGAATGCGCCGATTTCACATCTTGTGTCTTGAGTCCCCCTCCCTTCGACCTCATTTGTTCGTTTATTCAAGAAACAGATACTGGATACCCACCACCTGCCAGGCATTGTACTAGGTATTAGCCATTTAAAAATAAATCACATTCTCCAGTTTCCCGGAGCTCAACTTTGCAGAGCATACCAGGCATGTGTAACAGTAAGTTTTAAGATGTGGCATGAGTAAATGCTGTCCTAAAATCTAGCACAGGGTACACCACACCTGGGACAGAGAAGGGGGAGGTGTTGCTTTTTTAATTTCTGTATTTACTGGCTTTAGGGGGTACAAATGGTTTGGGGTTCATAGACGCATTGTATGGAGACAGTGTTCATTATTTTATTCAGGTCCTGTACTTTTTTTCTTGGGAGACTTTGAACTACTGATTCAGTCTCAGTGCTCATTACTGGAGTTCCTATTTCTTCTTGATTCAAGGTTTGGGGGCTGCATGGGAGGGTTTGATTTCACTAAAGGTTTGGGAGGAGCCACTCCAAGTCTTTAAAAAGAAGAATGGGTGTTCGGCGGCCCTGACTCTTCTTACCTCCTTTGGGTGTCCGACGAAATTCATTCTTCGAGGATCAGTCCTTTCAGAAAGCCATTCGCCTGCTGATGAGCGAATGCTTCGAAGCAGGCTGCTGTTTATGAGGCTTCGTCTTTGCTGTGGAACTGTGAAATGAACGTCCTTCCTCATATCGCCTCATCTCACTTCAGATGGGCACATTCAGGGCCATGCACACACGGTAGGTCTTTACACAGGGTCCCTGCTATGGGCTGAACGTTGTGTCCCTTCCAAAATTCTTGTGTTGAAACCTAATCACCAAGGTGGCACTATCAGAAAGCATGACCCTTAGGAGGCGATAAGGTCATGAGGGCTCTGTCCTCGTGAGTGGGATGAGTGTCCTTATAAGAAAGGCCTCAGAGAGTTATCTTGCCCTTCACAGTGTGGGGACACAGAAGGTGCCGTCGATGAGGAACAGCCCCTCACCAGGCACCACAACTGCCAGAGCCTTGGTCTTGGACTTTCCAGGCTCCAGAACCGTGAGTAACGCATTCCCATTGCCTGGACATTCTCTAGTCTGAGTCATTTTGTTACAGCAGCCCAAAGGGCTAGACCTTGTTGTTAGTCATAACAGGCTTTACAAATTTTCCAAGGCACTTTCTCTCATTCCCTACTTGAACTGCATAATGACTCTAAGAGTCAGGCATCCACAACGATTTCCCTTCTGCAGGCAGGGCAATCAACACAAACGGCAAAATGACCTGTCTCGTGTCCTACCATGAGAGAGCCAATCACAGTGCACGGGCAAGAAAGAACACGAGGTCTGCTCCTGAAAGGTAAGTTCCCCTGGGGTCTTGCTCTTCCCAGCAGCACATGGATGACATCGTCACTTTGCCCTACTCCTTCCAACAATCTCAGCTTCTGGATTCTCTTTTATTCACCGTACCTTTGTCATCATATAAACATCTTCATGCTTCTGTGTCAAACACCACCTTTACATTTAAAATGCCTCACAGTAAGGAAGGTTCACAGGGAAAGATCAGAGGCTTCCAAACTTCCCAGTGCCCCATCTGTGGTCACTATTAGTTGTGACCCTCCGGCCATGGCTCCACCGCATTGCCTCCTACGGACGGCCATTGACATCTCGGGATAATCCCAAATTTATCACCCATAGCACCCTTGAGCTATAATGACCTTTCCCCATCAATATTTATTGCACTGCACTTCAGCGTTTTCCCTCAGGAAACACAGAAATCAATATTACGATCTTTCTCTAATAAAACTATGTCCTCCCCACTGCCACTCTCTCATACATGATTTTTAGCAAACCCAATATAATTTACTGTTTCTTGAAACATCAGTCATTAAATCAGCCTCGGAAAATGCTTAAATCTGAAGTCTGTAAGCCAACTACTTCTCAGGGCGGTGTTTACAGTGTGAAGCGTCACCTTATGCGTCCCCACTATGCCTACCAAACTTGCTAAAAGAAGATAGTCTCGCCTCTCCCTTTCTGACTCAGGCAGACCCACTTAATTGTTTTCCCATGAGTTACTTTTTTGTGAGAACGAGGCCAAAAAGCTGCCTGGGACTAAAACCAAGCTCATCTTTTCCCCAGCACCTGTGTTTTGGGACATTTTGCACCTTGAACTCTACCACACTGTGTCAGATCTGAACGCATCACCAGGATCCTAACTTGGAAGTGTCACGAGGACACCTGTGCTGAAAGTTTTGCCCTAGACCCTGCAGAAGGTGCAGGAAGGCCCCTTTGAATCGGGCCTGTGCGTGGCATTGGAAAAAACCCAAGGGCACAGCACATGGCAGGCAGAGCATCTGACAGCACGCCAGGTGAGCCAGGGCAGCTGTTGCAACGTTAATATCAACAAGCTGGGGTCTATAGATTACTTCACAAAGCTGTGAAAACACGAGATGGAGCCGCTGGTTGTCAAAGCTTATTAACCTGCCCAGGATCTTTCAGATGGGTGGTTAAGTAGCCATCAGTGGGACGGTGCATTCCTCAAAGGGCTGCCGCTTCCAGGAATTTCTCCGGATTTAGTATGTGGCTTCTCTTCCTTTTTCTCTCTCTGTCTTTCCATCCTTTGTCCTACCTTTCCCCCACCTTTATTTTATTTTTCTTCAGTTTCAAAGTCATCCTGAAATCTCTATGTCAGGAAAGGTTTCTCCATGAGCAAATAAGGAAGACCTTTGCTCTGGCTCTTAGCTTGTCTGACAGAGGTAAGACAGCACTTGGGAAGAAGGGAGGGGGGAGAGGAAAGTGCGTGGGGTGCGGGCGCGAGCGGATGACTGTCACCCGGCAGGCACAGAGATCTCGATACGTTTTTCCTCCGCTCAAATCTAGTGTCCCCGGGGCTCTAGTTGGCTTGATGGTACTGCCGCTGGGGCAAGATAGCACTATCCACTCTGAGCTGCAAACTCACCTCTCTTCCTTTCGGAGCAGGCATCTATCTTAGCCCAGGGCACATAGCCTAGGATGATAGAGATAGGTTTCCGGGATGGGAGAGGTTTGCGACTGACCTGTACCCTGCTGGCCAGTGAAGCCCAGAGGAGCATGCAGCGAACAGTGCTCCCATGAGCTCCCTAAATGGAGGCTGAGACATTGGGTGCTAGGAGATGCTCCCGAATCCTTTGCAAGCACCCAAACCGACTCTTCCTGCAACAATCCCATAAATGGCATTGAATTCCCAGCTGCTGCCTTCCATCTGCCTGTTATGGGATCAATACCTCGTCATACTGCGTGAAACCATCCTATTCCTCTGAGAGGAAATTAGGGCATTTTGATTTTTTTTCCTTTGTTTTTAAATCTGTGCGGTCGAATCAGCACAAGGCTTGGGAATAATGTTCGTCGTGATTCATTACCTCCTTAAGTGCATGTCCAGGATGCAGAGCCTCTCCAAAACCCCTAAAAAGCAAATTGGGGCAGGAAAAGGGGAAAGATGGTCTGGAGAAACGACTCTGCTGTTATGCTGCTGCTTGACTTCCTGACAAAAATAGAAGCTTTGCCTGATGCGGAGCTGTGCTAGCAGGTGAGGGGGAAGCTTCCCGTCCCTTGCGTCTGGGAACCTGGATTTAAGCAGACTTTGGAGTCATAAGTAAAAGCTCCTTCCCAAACACCGTTGATGCACATCACAACCTCCTTGTCCTCTTCAGGTCATTGTGGCTCCATGTTTATTGATGAGCATGCTTTCTCTTCATCAGTATTCAAATCGGAGTGGTGTTTGCCTTCTTTTAAACCCAATTTTGCATGTACTGTGGTTTCAGAAGTTGCTTTAAAAATGAAACCTTTACTAGCAGCACAAGAAATAACAAGCAAGAAGTAACAGAAGGTTTTGCAGAGACTATGGAAAAAGAGGGGGGAAATGCCAGTGATTACTCAGGAAAAATCTTTGAAAAACCTTCTGTGCAGAAACAATTTCTGCTGATGTGTCACGTCTTGCAAGTTTTCTGTGAGGCATCCGTGTCTCTTTAAAGAAACATTTGTCAGGAAGGGTGAGTTCGAAATGTGTCATCTTAATTATTACATGTGTAACCTTCAGAGCCAAAGTGATTTTTTGATTCCCACACTGAGTAAAATACTTGAAAGCTAACCAAACTTTTTTTTTTTAACATAACCGAGATTTTCTGCTCCTGTGACTTCCGATCCAAATAGCCTAGCAACCCTAGGACAGAGATAAGTCTAACAGTTCAACTCTATTCTCCGAACCATGAAAAAATCAATAAAAAATGGTTGCTGGTGTGATGAGAGTGAGGATATGAGTGTCGCCTGTGCCGGTGTCACAGATGGGCAGGTTAAGTCTCTTACGGGTATCTGTCATCATGGAAGAGCTCGAATGACCTTTGAGACCTCTCTGAGCTTAGCTGTGTCCAGAGAAGGACCGTGTGGAGAAGTGCCGCCAGTTTGTTCTATGGTCTCTTGACTGGGATGACTCCTAGCCCCTCAGGGCGCTCGCTAGCAGCCGGGAAACAAGGATGGGAAGACCATGTGAGTTTGGTACCTAGGTTGACATCAGTTCATTTAAAATTATGTGAATTACGTCCATCAAAGCTAGGGCACACCAACACGCAGACAATGTCTGCCTTAAAAACTTAGTAGAGCCCCTGAGCCAAGCACGGAGACCCACCTGTCATGGGGGCTCAGCACTCCCATGAACAGGTCCTACAGGTGAACCTGGAAGATGCTCCGTGGCTGTGGGGAAGCGTCAGGGAGTAAGTTTGCGTGTATGTGTGCGTCAATATGAGAGGTTGGCCACGTGTAAGGAAGAGGAATCCAACAGCAAACTAGACTGCATTGTGTAACACCCTAGACAGCAGACATGGTGCTCCTCTAAAGCCCCCATGAACGCTCCCCAATGTTACCGAAGACGGAAAATAAGAACCGACCATCGTCTCAGTGGAGGTATAGGGACTAGAAATCGTGAAAGGGCCCTAGATTCCTTCAGCAACCATTTCAAAATATCTTTGCGCTATCTCAGTTTAGCATAAAAGCCAGTAGAAATAGGTATCATGCCCTTTAATGAATCTCTATTGGTTGCGGTATAAACTAATTTTACAATTGTTTTTCATAGAATAAGTCTTTGCAAGTATATTTATCCTGTGTGCACTGAGGGGACCCAGCCACCAATCTGAGAAGCAGGACCCTAACCTACTTGAACCTAGTCCTTAGGAAAAAATGTGAAGTAGGTGGCATATCAATGGTCTAAACTTCTCCTTAATAAGATATTTGTTAGGGGAAAAAAGGTCCACCATAAGGACAGAATGTCTTCCCGAGTGACCTAGCTATCTCTCTTTTAGTGTCAGGCTGAGACACAAGAGGGTTAAACAAGATACAATCAGTCTTAGGGAGAACACAGTACAACTTCAGTTTAGATTTAAGGTATTTACCAGGATAAAATTACTAGTCTGAAAGAGACCCATAAAGTATGATTAACTGACATGAGGGTTTTCAAGAGATCTAGGCCAGCAGAGAAGTAAACTTTTGGTAAAAATTATATTTGCCAAGTTGGATCTAGAGAGTGTCAAAAAATTTGGAATTGGTCAATAACACCAATGATTTCTATAAGTATTTCACCCCTAAAATCACACTAAAGAAGTAAACAATCTAGGGAGGAAATGTGATGTCTTTTAAGCCCTTACCACCCACTTCCTATTAGATTTCTGTCCTGAGCTTCCCAGTGTCAAAATTCTGTGACCAGAACTGGGTTTTACTTGGAACTGTTAATAACATAAACCAACTCGATTTCATTATAATAAAGATATCTTTGGCATGCATGGGCCCTATGAAGTTGCCTTTAAGTTTATTCTGTTTCTTTCCATTAAAACATCACTTCATTGAGTTCAAATCTTTAAAGCAAAAAGTATTAATAACTATGGGATAGAATTGTTGAATCAAAAGCCATAAATATTTTATATTTTGAAGTCTCCTGGAAGAGTTTTTCCAATTTACTCTCCAATAACAGTCCACGGCCTGAAAGTTGTTCACATACATTTTTTTGACTCAAAGTTTTGGAATTATTCTTATCTTTGCTAATCTGATAAGAGAAAGTTTTATTTTAAAAAAAAATTTATGAGATTGAACGTATTTTCTTAAATATATTGGTCATGTGTATTTCTACTTTTCTGAATTAACTGTGTCCTCTACCCATTTTCTGTTACGGTGATGGCATTCTCTTACTGAATCCAAAGCTCTCTTTCTAAATTAGCAATATTAATCCTTTGTCACATGTAATACAATGTTATAATCAGTTTGTCTTTTTATAAAATTACAAGCCGGGCTCGGTGGCTCAGCCTGTAATCCCAGCACTTTGGGAGGCTGAGGTGAGTGAATTGCCTGAGCCCGCGGGTTCGAGACCCGCCTGGGCACAAGACCTCATCTCAAAAATAAATCAAAAAATCAGCTGGGCGTGGTAGCGCATGCCTGTAATTCCGGCTACTCGGAAGGCTGAGGCGGAAGGATCGCTGGAGCCCAGCAGGTTGAGGCTGCGGTGGCCGGGAGCGGCCACTGCACTCCAGCCTGGGTGACAGAGTGAGACTCCACCTCAAAAAAATAAATAAATAAATAAATAAAATTATAGATTCCACATGGGTATGTTACTGGCTCACTAGCTCATGAGAGTCAATTGTCAGTTACTTAAGATTTTTGCAAGTTAATTGTTAAACACAGCCAATATCGAAAGCTACATTATATAAACTTGCAAGTAAATAAATTATGTCACAAATGCAAATACTCAAAAGTCATCAATTTTCAATTATTTTAGGAGACAGTACTGTTATGTGCTCGGGACGTTATTTCTATCTATTGTAACTATGGTAGAAACACTCTGACTGCACATCTTATCCCAGTTCTGTTCGTTGATGTCACAGTGACAGCTTGGTCCCTGCCATGCTGAGATGATTTCTACCAAGGAAATCAGCAAACGCCTTGATGTGTTGTTTGTGGATTGCTTACACCGTGGTTGGCAAATGATTTTTTTGTAAAAGGATGCATAGCAAATATGCTCGTTGTTTGAGGCTGGCAATTTCAACCACAAATCCTCAACTCTGCCATTGCCACAAGAAAGTAGCCAAAGGCAATGCATGAGCAAATGAATGGGTATGGCATGATGTCACCCACAGGGAGCCAGGTTTGCTCTGAGGAGCATAATTTGCTGAGCCCTGAGCTGGACTTAAGAAAGTGCAAATGCATTAGTCTGCTTCGCTTCCAGAAAACAACTATGAACGGAGTGGACTTCAACAACAGAACTATATTTTCTCACAGCTCTAGAGGCTGGAGAGTCAAGATCAAGATCCAGTAGGGTTTGGTTCCTGCCAAGGGCTGTTTTCCTGGCTGGCAGAGAAAAGAGAAACAGAGAGAAAGAGAGAGAGACAGAAAGAGAGAGAGAACTCTGAGGTGGCTTTTCTTATAAGGACAATAGTCCTATCATAGCAGGACCCTGTCTCCAAATACATTCACATCACAGGTTACGGTTTCCACATAGACATTTTAATGGGGCACGATTCAGTCTACAGCACAAAGTGATAGAGAAAATATTACTAAAGCAAATTAAACTCAAAGTGTGTCATATCTGTAGCTATCATGTTGTAAGAATATATTTTTCCAGTACAGACACATATCATTTTATTGTACTCTATTATGCTTTGTAGATATTATGTCTTTTTTTAAACGGAAGGTTTTCAGCAATCATGTGTAGCGAGCCTATCCACACTATTTTCCAACAGTTTGCAGTCACTTCATTTATCTGTCATCACAGTTTTATAATTCTCACAATATTTCAAACTTGGTCTTTATTATTACATCTGTTATGGTGATATGTGACCAGTGATCTTCCACGTCACTACTATTGTAATTGTTTGGGGGCACCACGAACCACACCCATATTAGATGGCAAACTTAATTAATAAATGGTATGTGTGTTCTGATTATTCCACTAGCTAACCTTTTCTCCTTTCCTCTCCCTCTGCTCAGGCCTCCTTATTCTCTGTGATATAACAATACTGAAATTAGGTCAGTTAATAGGTCCACAATGGCCTCTAAGTGATCAAGTGAAAGAAAAAGTCACACATCTCTCACTTTCAGTCTGAAGCTAGGCAGAATTAAGCTAAGTGAGGAAAGCATGTCAAAAGCTGGGACAGACTGAAAACTAGGCCTCTTGCATCAGTCAACCAAGCGTGAGTGCAAAGGTCAAGAAAATTGAATGTGTGAATATATAAGGAGCTTAAATAACTCAACAATAAAAAATCAAATAATCTGATTTACAGGATTATTAAATCAGAATTATTAGATCAGATTAGGCAGAAGATTATTCAGATCCAAGACATTAAAATGAGTCATATACCCAAGAGGTGTATGAAAAAATGCCTGACATCACTAATCAGCAGGGAAATGTGAATTATCATGGTGAGATACCATGTGACCCCCGTTAAGATGGCTGTTATCAAAAAGACAGAAAACAAAAAATGCTGATAAGGATGCAGAGAAAGGGGAATTCTCACACACTGTGGGTGGGAATGTAAATTAGTACAGCCACTATGGAAAACACTATGGAGTTTCCTCAAAAGACTCAAAATGCAGCTACCATGTGATCCAGCAGTCTCACGACTGGGGATACATCCAAAAGAAAGGAAATAAGTATATTGAACAGACATGGGCACACCAATGTGTACTGGAGTACTATTCGCAATAGCCAAGAATTAGAATCAGTCTAAGTATCCATCAAGAGATGACTGGATTTTTTTTAATATGGTACACAATATAATACTATTCTGCCATAAAAATAATGACATCCTATTATGTGCAACAACACAGGATGAAACTTAAAGTTGTCATATTCAGTGAAATAAGCCAGGTGCAGTAAAACAAATACTGCATTTTTCAAAATAACTAGAAGAGTAGACTGGGGATGTTCACAACACAAAATAATGATAAATGTTTGAGGTAATCCATATCCCATTTACCCAGATTTGATCTTTACACATTATATGCTTGTATCAAAATACGACATATACCCTATAAACACAACTCTTATACATGCACTAAAAAAAGCTTTTGATGAAAAAAGTGGTACTCAGTGATTGTTCAAGTGATAACAAGCAAAACAATCTTATTGCCAATATGAAAAAAAAGTTGTAGGGGTGTGCATAGACGATCCACCAGCCCCAGTATTTCCTCAAGCCAGAGCCTAATCAGAGCAAGGCCTTAACTCCCTTCAGTTTTATGAAGCTTTGGAGAGATGAAGACAGTACAGAGAAAAGTTTGAAACTAGCAGAGGTTTAGATAACTGATGAAGGTGGCTAGACTCAACAATAGATTTTTAATGTAGACAATAAGATCTTCTATTGAAATAAGACGGTATCTAAGACTTTCATAGTTGGAGAGAAGTCAGTGTCTGTGTTCAAAACTTCAAAGGACAGGCTATCTGTGGTTTATGTTAACGCAACAGGTGACTTTTTAAGTAAAAGCAAGTGCCCATTTGCCATTCTGAAAATCCTAGGGCCTTTAAGAATTGGGCTAAATCTACTCTGTTTGTGAACTGTAAATGGAACATCAAAGCCTGGATGACAACGTACCTGTTGATAACATGGTTTGCTGAATATTTTAAGACCACTATTGAGACCTACTCCTGAGAAAAAAAGATTCCTTTCAAAATATTATTGCTCATTGATATGGCACCTGGTCACCCAAGAGCTCCAATGGAGATGTTTAAGGATATTAATGTTGTTTTTACACCTGCTAATAAAACATCCTTTCTACAGCTCATGAATCAATAAGTCTTTTGATCTTTCAAGTTTTGTTTTAAAAATATATTTTTTAAGGCTGTAGCTGTCATGGAAAGTGGTTCCTCTGATGGATTTCAGCAAAGTAAATTGAAAATCTTCTGCAAAAGAATTAACATTCTGGATGAAATTAAGAGCATTTGTTTAGCCAGGCATGGGAGCATGTGCCTGTAGTCCTAGCTACTCAGGAGACTAAGACAGAAAGATCACTTGAGCCCAGGAGGTCAAGGCTGCAATAAGCTATGATCACACCACTGTACTCCAATCTGGGCAACAGATAGAAACCCTGTCTCTAAAAAAAAAAGAAAGAAAGAAAAGTAAAGGAGCAGTCATGATATATGGGAGGAAGTCAAATTATTAACACATATAGGAATTTGCAAGAAGTTGGTTCTTACCCTGCTGAACAACTTTGAGAGGTTTAATTCTTCATTGGAAGAAGTAACTGCACATGCGATGAACAAAGCAAAAGAACTAGAATTGGAAGAGCAGCCCCAAAATATGATTGGAGTGCTACAATCTCATGATAAAACTTGAACAAATGAGGAATTGTTTCTTACAGATGAGCAAAGGAAGTGTTTTTTTGAGATGAAATCTACTCCTGGTGAAGATGCTGGGCACACTGTTGAAAGGACAACAAAGGATTTAGAATATTCCATAAACTTAGTTGATAGAGCAGCAGCAGGGTTTGACTCCAGTTTGGAAAGAAGTTCCACTGTGGGTATAGTGCTGCCAAATAGTGCTGCACACTCCAGAGGAACTTGTGAAGGGAAGAGTAGATCAATGGAGCAAATTTCATGGTTGTCGTATTTTAAGAAGTTGCCACAGCCCCTGCCTTCAGCAACTGCCTCTCTGATCAGTCAGGAACCATGAACTCTGGGCCAAGACCATTGACCAGCAAAAAGATTACCACCCAGTGAAGGCACAATGATCATTAACATTTTTTAGGGAATGAAGTATTTTTAAATCAGAGTATATGAGTTGTTTTTTAGACAAATTGCTATTGCACACCTATAGTAGTGGATAAAAAATTTTATATGCACTGAGAAACCAAAAATGTGTGCACCTTGCTTTATGATGGTGGTCTGGAACTGAACCCAAAATATCTTTAAGGTATGCCTGTATTTGAAAGTTAACATCTAATACAGCAAAGGATTCACTAATGTCATTAAAGGACAAGTGAAATTCCAGCAGACAACCTCATTGATTTTGATTCAACTTTGTCATTAGCATATATAAAAATATGAATCAATGTGCCTGTTGGAACTATACAACTTGCTCTTTGTTTCTCTAACTGCTATGACCCTCACTCCCAGCTCTTCATTTAATGGCAGTCATATGCTGGCTATGGATATAAAAGTTGGACAAAAAGCAATGAAAGTGGGGGCAAGATGACAATGGAACCGGTCAGAGAGGGAGCGTCTGCCAAAGCAAGCATCCATAAACACTGTCTGTGTGAGCGGGTGTGTGCCGGTGGGTGAGTGAAAGCCCATCTAAGGCAAGACTCAGGTTCATGCATCTGGGGCTCTCCTCCAGAGGTGACTGCAACCAACCATTGCCCTGAGATTGCAGCTCCCCATATGCAGGATCATTTGCCATTCTTGGGGGTCTCTTCTGAGGAGGCAGCAGAGAGCAGCTACTCCTCATCACCTCACCTGGCCCAAGCCATCGCCTGTGGCAGCAGGCCAGGCACTAGCAGCAGGAACCGTGGAGAAGGTGGGATGAAGAAATCAGGAATGGAGCCCTGCTGCCGGTGAGGATATATTGACTGGTGCCATCTTCTCTATCCCAGACTGGCAGAGACCTGCATTCCGCACCCCCAGCTCCACCCAGCCTCCAACCTGAGATCCAGAGGCTCTCTCTGCACCCATCTGGGATCAACCATCAGGTTTGGAGAGACAGACTCCCTTCCGCCAGGCTCAAATAAGTGCAGACACATTTGATCTGAGTGGGAGCCTTGACAGTAGCGGCAGCACCAGACACATCAGGTGAGTCTGGATCTGATACATCCTCCTACCACAGCAGTCCATGAGGCATCTGAGCCACACTGAGAGCAGCCCTATCAGCCTGTGCTGAGAATGAAGGGAATGAGCTGGAGACCAGAGCTGCTTCCTGACGCCGCAACAGCCAAAAGCCGCAGCAGCCAAAAGAAGAGGCACTGCTTGGGAAAGGAACCTGAAGTGCCAGAAACAGCCACAGAACAACTTGAGGATTTGTTGTTGCTGTTGTTCATCTGTTTGTTTGTTGTTGTTCTCTCTTCTCTCTCTCCGTTTTTGCTTACATTCTTGTACTTGCTTTGTTTCTGTTATGTTTATGAATTTTTTTAAGATTTTCTGTTAGTGTATGGGTATTTTTGAGGGTGAGTACATCAACAGGGTTTTTTTGGTTTGTTTGCATGATTGTTTCTATGAGTTTTTGCTTGTTTGTTTTTTCTTTGTTTATTCATCAGTAGGTGTGCTTCTCTGTTTTTCCTCTTCTTCTCTCTCTTCACATTCCTTTTGTCTCACTCCTTCCTTTTCCCATTTTTTCCTTTTTCTTATCTCATTTTGCTTTCAAGGGCAAACATACACCACCACTGAATGGACAGATTGTAAGGCAGTGGGAAGTGGGTTCCAGGGGGCCCAGACACTTGTCAGTGGATACTGGGATCTGCTGACAGCTTCTGAACCACATCTCTTTCCTCAATCAAATCCCAAAATTGCAAAAAGCACAACTCCTCACCCCCAGTACAGTGTCAAAATTAAACAAATCCAGAGGATATACATAAGAAAGAATAGGGAATTGAGCAAACAGAAGAAAAAGCTATGCACCCATCAAAAAAAAACACCCAGAATTAAAGAAAAGGGGGGGAGGAAAAACTTCACAAGTGAAGAAAAGGCCAACAGAAGAATATGGGTCTCATACAGGCCCCTGGGAAGAAAACAACCGAGAATACAGGCTTCAGAACTCAAACAATGAAGAGCCCTCAGGACGACTATTCTCAAACCACACACCAAAAAATCAAGATATTGATAGAATAAATAGAAATGAGGAGAGAGAAAAGGAAAGAATGAAGAATTTAACAACTGAGATAACAGCAATAAAGAAAACAATGAATGAAATAAACAACAAACTGGTAAGCATGGAAAGCAGAATTAACAAAGCAGAAGAAAGACTCTCAGAGCTGGAGGACCAAAATATAGAACTAACTCAAACTGTTACAAACATAGAAAAGAAGCTTAAAAAGACAGAACAAGGCCTCCAAGAGATAAGCGATTATATCAAGAGGCCAAACCTAAGATTACTTGGACTCCCTGAGGCACACAGAGAAACAGAGACCACCCTGGAACAACATTCCATGATATTATCCAACAAATACTTCCCTCATCTCATCAGAGATGTGACCTTTCAAACAAAAGAGATTCAGAGAACCCCTGCAATACATCAAATGAGAATATTCATTAAATTACCAACATCTTTCTTCTCACACCTGGAAATGACAATACAGAAATTCATATGGAAATATAAATGACCACAAATAGCCAAAACAATCCTTAACAAAAGAAACAAAGCAAGAGGTATCACACTTCCATTATCCAAACTTTACTATAAGGCTACAGTAATCAAAACAGACTGGCATTGGTATAAGAACAGGCACACAGACCAACGGAACAAGATAGAGATTCCTGAAGCAAAGTCTCAATTTCTCACCAATTCATCTTTGACAAAGCCTCCAACAACAACCACTGGGGAGAGGAGAACCTGCTCAGTAAATGGTGCTGGGAAAACTGGCTGATCATATGCAGAAGATTGAAACAGGACCCTTACCTATCACCATACACAAAAATTAACTCTAAATGGATCAAAGACCTAAACGTAAAACCTCAAACTATAAGAACGTTAGAAAATGCAGGAGACACCCTTATGGAAATTGGAACTGGCAACCAATTCCTGATCAGAACCCTAAGTTCCCATACCATAAAAAATAAGATAGGTGGGATTTCATCAAACTGACAAGCTTCTGCAAAGCAAAAGAAACCATCAAGAGGGCAAAGAGACAGCCCACAGATGGGAAAAAATATTTGCCAACTGTATATCTGACAAAGGCTAACATCTAGGATCTACAAGGAACTCAAATGCACCGAAAGTAAAAAAACAAACAGCCCCATTAAAAGTGGGCAAAAGACATGAATAGACACTTCTCAAAAGAAGATATACAGACAGCCAACAGACACTTGAAATAGTGCTCAGCCTCACTCATCGTCAGAGAAATGCAAATCAAAACCACATTGAGCTACCACCAAACCCCATTAAGAACAACCACCAATAATAAAACACAACAACAGATGCTGGCGAGGATGTGGAGGAAAGGGAACACTTCTATACTGCTGGTGGGAATGCAAACTAGTGTAACCTCTTGGAAGACAGTGTGGTGATTTCTGAAAGAACTAGAAGTTAACCTTCCAAATAACTCAGCCATTTCCGTATTGGGAATATACCAGAGGAACTCAAATCATTCTACAAAAAGATACATGCACATGCATGTTTATTGAAGCTCTATTCACAATAGCAAAACATGGAACCAACCATGCTGCCCATCAAAGCTGGCCTGGATTTTTTAAAATGTGGTACATATACACAATGGAATATTATGCAGCCATAAAGAAAGATAAACATGGACTTTGCAGCAACTTGGATGACTGTAGAGTCGATCATACTCAGTAATCTATCACAGAAACAAAGAACAGAGTACCATATGTTCTCACTCATAAGCAGACCTTGAACAGTTATAATACTATAAGAAAAGGATTGACAGTAATGAGAAACTTCCAGGGGATGGGAGGTGGTATTGGCAGTTGAAGGAAACTGCTAGGGAAGTGAAGGTCACACCTCATCAACAAGGGTACCTGCATAATCAACGTTTTATACCTAACCCTGAATTGTACCCCATATCTTTAAAATAACATTTTTTTAAAAGAAGAAAAAAAAATACATCAAATGAGAAAACCACCTCCTAGACACATAGTAATTAATTTACACAAAGTAACTATGAAAGAAAAAAATCCTAAAGGCAGCAAGAGAAAAAGATCAGAAAGAAAAAAATCCTAAAGGCAGCAAGAGAAAAAGATCAGACTATCTATCGGGGAAGTCCAATTAGAATAGCAGCAGACTTATCTACAGAAATACTTCTGGCTAGGAAAGCTTGGAGTCCAATCTTCAAAGTTCTCAAAGATAAACAATTTTAACCAAGAATTATCTACCCAGCTGTTTCATCAGTGATGGAGATTAAAATCCTTCAGACCAGCTCTACCAAAAACACTTAAGAAAGTATTAAACACAGAAGAAAGAAAAAAGAACAACCATGCCCTTCCCAAGAATGCAGGAAAAAGATTGAAAACATATGTAAATCAATCCCAAAATCAAAAGAAAGACCACAAACAAATAAGCAAACAAATAGTAGCAACAACAGCAAACTCTATAAGAACTTCATGACAGGGATAAACTCTCACATCTCAATAATTAGCCTGAATGTGAATGAACTAAATGCATGACTAAAAGGACATAGAATGGCAAATTGGATTAAAAAAATCATGATACAACAATATGCTGTCTCCAAGAAACACATCTCACCAGAAGGGACACTCAAAGACTCAAAGTAAGAGGATGAAAAATAAATTTTCGCCGGGCTCGGTGGCTCAGCCCATAATCCTGCGCTTTGGGAGGCTGAAGTGAATGGATTGTGTGAGCCTGCAGGTTTGAGACCCACCTGGGCAACTTGGCGAGACCTCATCTCTACAATAAATCAAAAAATGAGCCGGGTGTGGTAGCACGTG
>NW_007248046.1:349568-360568 GCF_000164805.1 Carlito syrichta | reverse complement strand
AAAAAAGAAAAGAAAAAAAAAAGAAAAATAAATTTTCAGGCAAACAGAACACAAAAGAAAGCAGGAATTGCAATCTTAATATCATACAAAATACTCCTTAAGCTTTCAAAAATTTAAAGACATAGAAGGTCACTACATAATGGTAAAAAATTTAATCCACCAACAAGAAATATCCATCCTAAACATATATGCACCCAATATGGGAGCACCAACTTTCATAAAGCAACTTTTAGGTAAACTAAAAAATGATATTGACTCTGACAACATCATACTTAGGGACTTAAATACCCCACTAACAACCCTAGACAAATCGAGACACAAAATCAATAAGGAGATCCGGAACCTTAATTGACGCTTGACCAAGTGGGCTTAATAGACACCTACAGAACACTCCACTCATCAACTACAGAATATACATTTTACTCATCACTTCATAGAACGTACTCTAAGATAGACCACATCCTCGATCATAAATCAAGCATAAACAAATTTCATAAGATTGAAATACTGCCATGCACCTTCTCAGACCACAGCAGAATAAAATAAATATCAACACCAACAAAGTTCCCCCAAAACACACAAAGAAATGGACACCAAACAGCATGATGCTGAACAACTACTGGGTCAACACAGAAATCAAAACAGAAATAAAAAGATTCCTGGAAACAAATGAAAATGAAGAAACATATTATCAAAATCTCTAGGAACATCCTCAGCCATAAATCAAGCATAAACAAATTTCATAAGATTAAAATACTGCCATGTACCTTCACAGATCAAGGTGGAATAAAAATAATTTTCAACACTAACAAAGTTCTCCACCAAACCCACACAGACATGGACACTAAACAGTATAATTCTAAACAACTCCTGGGTCAACATGGAAATCAAAACAGAGATTAAAAGATAACTGGAAATGAATGAAAATGAAGAAACATCTTGCCAAAACCTCTGGGATGCCATGAATACAGTACTAAGAGGGGAATTCATATCTCTACAAACACACATGAAGAAAATGAAAAGATCACACTTTCACAGTCTACCAAATCACCTAAGAAAGCTGGAAAAGCAAGACCACCAAAATCCTAACTTTAGCAGAAGAACCCAGATCACCAAAATAAAAGTCCATTGGGACATAGAGGACAAAAAGATAATACAAAATATCAATGAAAGAAAAAGCTGATTCTTTGAATGAATCAACAAGATCAAAGCCCCCCCTAGCCAGATTGACCAAAGAAAAGAGAGAACAAGCCCAAATAAACACAATCAGGAATGGAAAAGATCGAGTCACAACTGATCCTGAAGAAATACAAAAGATTATCAGAGATTATGATGTACACTAGTATGGAAACAAACTTAAAACTCTAAATGAAATGGAGGACTTTCTGATAGCACACAACTTCCCCAGGTAGAAACAAGAAGACCCAAAATAGACCAACAACAATCCAGGAAATTGACTATGTCATAAGAAAACTACCTACAAAAAAAAAAACCCTGAACCAGATGGCTTTCCAGCAGAGTTCTACAAAACATACAAGGAGGAACTGATACCAGTCCTATTGAAAGTATTCCAGGAAATAGAGAAAGATGGAACTCTCCCCAAATCATTTTATGAAACTATCATCACATTGAAACCCAAATCAAGCAAAGATCTAACAAAGAATGGGAACTACAGGCCAATACCCTTGACGAACATATATGCTAAAATTCTCAACAAGATCCTAGCAAACAGGATCCAACAACACACACCAAAAAATCATTGACCTTGCATCCCTGGGATGCAAGGCTGGTTCAACATTCACAAGACCATAAATGTAATTAACTATATCAACAGATGTTAAAAACCACACAATTACATCATTAGATGCAGAAAAAGCTTTTGATAAAATCCAGCACCCCTTCCTGATAAAATCCTCAAACATCTAGGCATAGATGGAGCATGCCTCAAAATAGTAAGAGCCATCTACGAGAAACCCACAGCCAGTATACTGCTAAAAAGACAGAAATTGGAACCATTTTCCCTGAAAACTGGAATAAGACAAGGATGGCCACTCTCACCTCTCCTTTTCAACATAGTTTTGGAAGTCCTAGCAAGAGCAATCAGACAAGAGAAAGAGATCAGGGGTATCCAAATAGGAAAAGAGGAAGTCAAGTTATCCCTCTTTGCAGACGACATGATTCTATACCTCAAAAACCCAAGAGAATCTGTCAAAAACCTCCTTGCACTGATAAAGGATTTTGGCAAAGTCTCAGGATGTAAAATAAATGTGAAAAGACAGTCGCATTTCTATACACCAACAATAAACAGCAATCCAAATAAAAAGCACAGGCCCATTCACAATAGCCACACACAAATGAAATACCTTGACATTTTCCTAACCAGAGAAGTGAAAGACCTTTACAACGAAACTATAAAACACTGCTAAGAGAAATCAAAGATGCCACAAACAAATGGAAAAGTATTCCATGCTCATGGATTGAAAGAATCAACATTGTTAAGATGCCCATTCTACCCACGGCAATCTACAGATTTAATGCAATGCCCATTGAATTACCAGTAGCATTCTTCTCAGACCAGGAAATGACGATACAGGAATTCATATGGAAACATAAATTGATCCCAAATCGCCAAAACAATCCTTGGCAAAAGAAACAAAGCAGGAGGTATCGCACTCCCAGACTGTAACTTTACTATAAAGCTGCAATGATCAAAACAGCCTGGTACTGGTACAAGAACAGTATATAGAACAATGGAACAGGATAGAGATTCCAGAATCAAAACCTCAATTTCTCAACCAACTCATCTTCGACAAAGTCTCCCCCAGCAACCACTGAGGAGAGGAGAACCTCTTCAGTACATGGTGCTGAGGAAACTGGCTGACCACATGCAGAAGATTAAAACAAGACCCCTACCTATACCGGACACAAAAATTAACTCTAAATGGATCAAGGACCTAAACGTAAAACCTCAAACTATAAGAGCCTTAGAAAATTCAGGAGGCGTCATTATGAAAATTGGAACTGGAAATGAATTCCTGTTCAAAACCCCAAATGCCCATGCCATAAGAGATTAGATACAAAAGTGGGACCTCATCAAACTGAAAAGCTTCCACAAAGCCAAAGAAACCATCAAGAGAGCAGAAAGATAGCCTACAGAATGGGAGAACATCTAGGATTTACAAGGAACTCAAACATGCCAAAAAGAAAAAAATACACGGCCCCATCACAAAGGGGGCAAAAGATATGACTAGGCACTTCTCAAAAGAAGACACACAAGCAGCTGATAGATACATGAAAAAATGCTCAGCCTCACTAGTCATCAAAGAAATGCAAATTAAAACCACACTGAGATAGCACCTAACTTCAGTCAGGATGGCCATTGTCAATAACAAAAAAACAGCAGATGCTGGAGAGGATGTGGGGAAAAGGAAACACTTCTACAATGTTGGTGGGAGTAAAGCTACTACAACCTCTATGGAAGACAGTTAAGCCATTCCTAAAAGATCTAAAAATCGGCCTTCCATATGACCCTGAAATACCCCTTATGGGAATATACCTGGAGGAACACAAGTCACCCTATAAAAAAGATACCTTCTCGTGCTTGCTTATTGCAACATAATTCACCATAGCAAAATACAGGGAACCAACCATGCTGCCCATTGAAAGAGGACTGAATTTTAAAAACGTGGTACATATGCACAATGGAATATTACGCAATCATACAGAAGGACAGAATTATGAGCTTTGCAGCAACTTGGGTGGACTTAGAGTCTGTAATACTGAGTGATCTATCCCAGAAACAAAGAACTGAATACCACATGTTCTCACTCATAAGTGGACCTTGAACAGTTATAATAATACTATAAGAAAGGGATTGGCAGTCGTGGGAAACTGCCTGGCAGGGGTGGGGGGCACACCTCATCAGCAAGGTACCTGCATAATGAACATTTGTATACCTAACCCTGAATCGTACCCCACATCTTCAAAATAAAAAATAAAAATGAATTTAAAGAATGATGAAAGCATTTTATATGAATCAATGAACTAAATGAGATCTCAGAGTATTTTATTTGGTATTTGTATTTGTAAGTTTTGAGCTACGTATCCTTTATCTTGCAAAAATATAATTGTGTGTGTGTGTGTGTGTGTGTGTGTGTGTGTTTGGCAGGGAAGGAAACCCCTCTTGAACTTTTGCCGATACATCACTTTCATGGTTCTTATTTTATAAATACGGAGAGCATGTCGAAGAGATACATCCTGTCAGCTCCCCTGGTGGACACCTTCTGTTTTTGCCTGCACAGTACCTTTTCTGAATTCACCTGGTAAGACATCCTGATTTCCCTTTGGGAGCTCTCCCTTCTTACGTTTCAAGTGGTCTTGGTAAACAAGTGCGGACTGCGTTATCTCCTTTGATTTTGAGAGCATCATCTTGACTAAGAAGCACCGGTACCGATGTCCTCTGATTTCTTTTCAAGGGAACGGAAATGCACAACACGAAAGGGACTTGCTTAAATCCACCTGGGAAGGGCGTCGCGGGGCTGAGCCTTGAGCCCAGGGAGTCCGGCCCCTTGCTGCTTCTCCGCCTCCGTGGCCACGTCCTCCTGGCTCCCATGTGGCCCTCTGACTGCCCTGCCTGCCTGACCTCACACTGTGCCCTGTGCTTTCTGCTCTCCATACCACCGTCACCTTGCCCCTGCCCGAACCATCGCCGTGGCCTTCCCAGTCCTCACAGTCATCACTCTCTTCCCTGCCCCGGCTCCACCCGGAGACAACGGGACCAGGCCGAGGACAGAACTGCCGGTCACTTTTCCCGTGCCCCGAGGCAGCAGACCACACTCTCTCGACGCGCGCACAGCCGCAGCACCCACAGAGGGGGACACGGCAGAGGGAAGGCTCTAGATCCAATATCACCATTTTCTGATTATACAGATGTGGCCTTAATTTTTATGACTCCCCACAACCAAAGCATGCAAGAAGCTCGGTTCTAAATTCGAGGCTTTGTTTGTGAAAGCTGTCTTTGAGGAAATGGCTCATTAAGGACAAAGTAAACGAGATCCTCACTAGACAGTGACCGGGCATGCATGAAGAGAAGAGGAGACCAGTCTTCCAGATGCCCACACAATTATTTCTCTTGGGCTGGCAAATGCTCGACTTGCCTCCGTGTCTCTGTGGCTCTGAGTGGTTGATTCACTCATCCAGCCGCCATCCATCCACTCACTAATATTCATTAAAACGTATATTTGTTGCTAACTGGTGAGACCTGTACTCGTTGCACACAGTTTGCTGAGCAAATCATTCTTAAAACTTTGTTGTATGACATTATGGATATTTCACATGTG
The DNA here is from genome assembly GCF_000164805.1 of Carlito syrichta. Taxonomy (NCBI): domain Eukaryota; kingdom Metazoa; phylum Chordata; class Mammalia; order Primates; family Tarsiidae; genus Carlito; species Carlito syrichta. The sequence goes on along the minus strand of NW_007248046.1, from coordinate 355,229 downwards.
TGTGATTTATTTGCATGAGGGAAAATTGCTGCTTTCACAGGTTTAAAGAAGAGAGGAAAAGAACACTGAATGTGGACAAGAAGGCAAAAGGCCAGTGAAGAAAGGAGAAAGAAAATCAATATTTATTTTGCTACCATGTCCCAAGTCCTGTAGGAGGCAGTGACAAGAGTTCAAGCCCTCAGTCGTGTCCTAAATAGCCAGATAACTTGAGACTGGCTCAGATTCTCTCTAAAGCTTAGTGTCTTTAACTACAAAGCAGAAATAATGAGATAAGACAATGCACATAAAAGTGCTGTGCAAACTATGACACAGTAAACGTGTGTTAACTGTGGTTTTCATTATCTGTAGTCCTTCCCTCTCCCATTAGCTTGAAATGAAAGGGCATGAATCGCCGCCGTCGTCTTCTCTGTGTGTGCTGACCATCTGAACACGCTTGACGGACCGATATGACAAGCGAAGAGAGAACATCAGGCAGCACAATCCAAAAAAGGATGAAATTAACTGAAGAGACAGGACCAGCTTCACATATAGACAGATATTGCTGTGCTTTCTAGAAAGACCAGAAGGACCCCATGAGCATGAATAATTACTCTCATTTCCTGGCTTCTGCCTAAAATTCTGTTATATGTTTTCAGGTGAAATCTCTAATTCTTTGAAAACGAAAATACCGTTGGAAGGGTATCTTACCTGTCGCTTATTTTCAGTCACATGCCCATCAGACCTATGAAGGACCAGGAAGACGATGGTAGGGGATGTGGGGCCCATGGACACTGCTGCTTTCGACACAAAGGAGAGAACGCTCCCTGAAAAGGCTGGTAGCCAAGAGAACAAGTTGTCTATTTCACAATTTTGCTTGCAGCTGGTTTCTAGTCCTAACTTCCCTGCATTTTAGTCATAGTCTCCACTTTGTGAGTTTGAATACTTATGGAAATTTTTTGAATAAAGCCATATTTTTCATATGTATAAGATACAAACTGTAATTCAAGCTTTGGGAGAAAAATGGATATTTGTCAGTCCCCCAGTCAGAAGACAGCTACTTTTTTAAAAAATGTGTATGCACTACCAATTGAAGTGAGAAAAGTGCCTGAGGTTTTCAGTAGAGCCGTGCTTATAAGTTGAAAATTTCAGACGTCACTGTTGAAAGGTTCTTGCTAAGCTGAATGCACATTTTAGAACTCTTTTCTGCCCAAACCCTGTAAAAGTTAAAACTTGAATCTATTTCCTTAAGAAAGACCCTTCCTGTCTGTCACATGTATAGTCATTTGTTAGTGTTTCCAACTAATAGAGATTTTTCTTAAGCAAATTAATGATTCTTTAAGATAACACACTTAGCTAGAAACACAAGAAACCAAGTACAATACGACGTGATCTGATTGCCAGTCTTGAGAATGTTTCTTTTGAAGTTATATGGACACACACACACACACATTTTGAAGTTATGTCTATACACACATAAAGTGATTAAGACACTATAGTCAGAAAGACTGGTTTAAATTCCCAGCTCTGTTTGTATTAGCCATTTAGCATTAAGGAAACTTCTTTTTTTTCTTTTTTTTTTTGAAAGTAGGATTTATTGAGAAGACAGAAAAGTTCCCACAGTGGGGGGGGGGAGGACCCGAAGGGGTTGCCCAAGGAAACTTCTTAAACGTTCTATGCCTCAGTTTCTTCATCTGTAAAATAAATGTAACATTAACTCAGAGTCTTATTGTGAAGTTTACATGAGCTAAATCTTATCAAACAATTTAGATAGTGCCAAAACATACCTATAGTTCAATAAACCTTAGCTGGTATTATTACTGTTATTATTATCATTGCAATGGAAAAGAGCTGAATGTTCTAAGTAGAATGTCTCACAGAATGGGAGCAAAAATGTCTTCCAAAATAGCTACTTAACTCTTGCAGTCATGTGAAGAAAGAGGAGAAAATATCTCTCCCATATCTTGAAATCTAAAAACCATATTTCAAATTGACAGGCTCAATCATGCACTCCTCCAACTATTCAAGATGGAACAAAAGGAGAATGTTAAACACAAGCTAAAAACAGGAATCACGCCAACTGTAGCATTTTCTCAAAAAAAAAAAAAATTCTTTAAAAACTGCCAAAAAGTTTCCTGTGTTGATAATTATGGAACTCTCATAGATCTAATTGCCTCAGTTAAGAATATCCGAAAATTAACCAATATGTTTTCTTGTTTTCAGTCAGGGTCTCACTCTGTTGCCCAGGCTGGAGTGCAGTGGCACCATCATGGCTCACCATAGCCTCAACCTCCCAAGCGATCCTTCCACCTCAGCCTCCCAAGTAACTGAGACTACAGGACCACAACCACTCCTGGCTAATTGTTTTTAGTTTTGTAGAGATAAGCTCTTGCTATGTGGCCTAAGTTGGTCTCAAACTCCTGGGTTCCAACAATCCTCCTGCCTCAGCCTCCCAAAGTGCTAGGTTTACAGGTGTGAGCCATCATGTCCAGCCCCAATATGCTTTCTAATATTGTCAAAGGTATCATAAATTTTTTTTTTGAGTTGGAGTCTCATTCTGTCACCCAGACTGGAGGGCAGTGGCACACTTCCAGCCACCACAGCCTCAACCTGCTGGGCTCAGGCAATCCTTCTGCCTCAGTCTTCCAAATAGCTGGAACTACAGTCATGTGCCACCAGACCCAGCTAATTTTTTGATTTATTATAGAGATGAGGTCTCGCCAAGTTTCCCAGGCTAGTCTCGAACCCATAGGCTCAAACAATCCTCTCACCTCAGTCTCCCAAAGTGCTGGGATTATAGGCATAAGCCACCACATCCAGCCAGTAGCATACATCTTAATGGCACACTGCAAAGACAAAAACTCTAGAGGCTTCCTAGAGTGCTTGCTCTAATGAATCAGATACTTTTAAAAGAGCTTACACACTTAGGAATAAGACCACCTCAAACTAGTTTAAGAGTGCGAGATAGAAGCCACCCATCTGATGGACAACATTTGTGAAAAGCAGGTCATCTCAACATGGTCTACTAGTGATACAGGACAACAAGCATTCCACAGATCTCTGAAAGAAATCTCTCACTCCAAACCTAAAACCTCAGGAATTTAGTGGGAAGCCCACTTCTATGATTTGATGGTAGAATGCAGAATGGAGCTCCTTCAGCTAATGCTCCTAAGCTATTCTGAGATTACTTGAGAGCATATGAAATACCAAAGTTTAATGTCTAATAAAAGAAATGCTTTAATTCAAGTGAGAAATATGCAGAGTGTAATAAGGGCTATAAAAACCATCCAGTCTCTCTTGCCTTCCCCTTATCCAGTCATTGACCTCGGTTGACTTTATCTCCTAAGTGACTCTAGCTTTCTCCTGCTTTCCATGTCATTACCACCTCCCTTTTTCAGTCCCCTGAGCATTTTTCACCTGGATAGAGGTAATATAAGGCTGTACAAGGAGGGAAGGAGAGTGGCCACCTTTCCCTTCCTCCGGTCTTGCTTAAAGGAAGAGTTCATCCTTCCTCCCCTGCTTAAAATCTTCCAAGGACTCCTGGAGCCCTTAGGATGAAGAACAGACTGCTCGGCATGACAAGCAAGGTCATCATCTTTCACATCCCATCCCCACACCTCCTACACCATTTGCTCGTAGCTACCGAATGTCTCTACCGCTCAGAACATGCCCTGATGACTCACCTCCCTCCTCTATGTCCTGGCACTCGTAATTCCTTCAACCTGAGACGTCTGTATAAAAACTCCTACTCACGCATCCTTCAAATTTCAACCCAAATGTTATCCCTTTGTCTTGCCTGCTCTTTTCCCTCTGCTCTCATTCTACTTCGAATGTACCCATCAGAGCAGTTCACCTTATTATTGGTGAAATGGCTTGCTTACTAGTCTGCACCACTACTAGGCTGTAAAGTCCTTCCACCTCGGTAGCATGGACTGCACATCTTTCCCTTGTATACAGTGGAACTCAAGGAAGGAAAGACGGAATGAGGAAGGAAGGAAGGGAGGCAAGGATGGAGGGAGGAAGGAAGAAGATTTGGCTTGCAAAAATTGGAGGGTTACTTGTTGATCAGAGGCAGCTTCCTGGACTCAGAGTGCAGACAGATACATGGATGGATATGTAGACAGAAAAATGGATAGATAGGCAGGTAGTAGTATGGATGACTGATGGAGATAGAGAGAGAGAGAGAGAGGGAAATATAGACAGATACATACGTAGTGAAAAGTCCTGACACAAACTTGCCTCAGGATCTCTGGACTAAATGTCATTTAATTGTCTTTCAAAATATATTAGTGAAAACCTCTAAAACTTCTTACATGGAGCTTTCCTGGAGAGAAAAGAAAAAGGACATATTCCAAAAATAAATAAATAACAGAAAAAATAATTCCAAAGTCCTTTGGAATGGCAATAAAACTGATCCCCTCTGGTTGCATCAAAGTAAATAAACTTTTAAAATTTTAACAACATATATAATCTGATGAAGTGATGATCTCACTTTGATTAAAGTGTATTGTTTATCTTATATATCTTTTTCCTCTTTGAGATTGAATTTGCGATGGAAATGACAACTGCATTTTTCACAAACCTGGAATGGCTGTGGGTGCACAGTTTTGTGTTGAGAAATCCACCTGGCTTTGCTAAGGGACAGTCAATAGCGAAAAGATTATGTCTTTCCTTTCTGTTTCACAGAATTTCTCCCATTGTTAAGATGATTTGGCTTAATGGTAAGGACATGTTATACACCTCAGTAATTTTCCTTCCGAAAATTTTATTTACTATAAAGAATTCAAAGTATCTTAGCCAATCTTGGATTCTAAGTTAAAGTCATTACTCTGAACTTAAGAACTTAACTTTAGATGTTTCTTAGATATATGGTAGGAGCATGTGATGAAAGTTTAAGCCATATTTCTAAAGATTTAAATATTCAGTTCTAGTTTATAAATATGGTACCTGACCTAAAGAAATTTACAATCTAGGAGGAGAGATAAGGCATATACATAAATCAGTCATGCAAGGAAAAAAGCAGGATCCATGTTATAATAGAGTTATAAATAAATATGGTATAGGACCATAGAAGAGAAAGCAATTAATTCCACCTGGAAATACCTAATTATGGTTTAAAATTTATGTGAAAGAAGACCATGATGCATTCCCTAAAATTTCATGACCTGATTCAGATGTCAAAACAACAAGCTCATTGTGTCTAGGACTCAACTGAGATATTTCCTCCATAAATTTGGCTTGGGTGGAAAGTGGCGTTTTGGCTGGCTGAAATAAATGCAGAAAGTTCCACACACCATTCTCCCTTTCCCATCTGGGGAAGACTTAGAAATCCATGGGAACCTGGTTTTGTAACTAGAAAATGGGGTGCTGTGTTTGCCTTAGGGCATCGGGGTCAGAGGGTCATTTTAGTTTATTGACAGCTTGTCTGGGTTGTGGATTGACTTTAAGCTATATTTAGCAAAAAGAGATTCAGACTCTCAAAACTGTTTTTCCTAAGATACTTACTGTGGTGCTAGGCAAGTCGTAATAGTGAAAACCCAATAACATCTTTGGTGAGTAGCTAGGGTCAGAAGCAGAGAGGCTTTAGCCCTGAGGTTTAAAAAAAACAAAAACAAGCCGGGCTCGGTGGCTCAGCCTGTAATCCCGCGCCTTTGGGAGGCTGAGGTGAGTGGATTGCCTGAGCCC
>NW_007248046.1:327160-349548 GCF_000164805.1 Carlito syrichta | reverse complement strand
TATGGATAGGAAGAATCAATGTTGTTAAGATGTTCAGCTACCAAAGACAATCTACAAATTCAATGCAATGCCCATTAAATTACCAATATCATTCTTCTCAGACCTGGAAATGACAATACAGAAATTCATATGGAAACATAAACGACCACGAATAGCCAAAACAATCCTCTGCAAAAGAAACAAAGCAGGAGGTATCACACTTCCAGACTTTAAACTTTACCATAAGGCTACAATAATCAAAGCAGTCTGGTATTGGTACAAGAATAGTCATATGGACCAATGAAACAGGATAGAGACTCCAGAAGCAAAGCCTCAATTTCTCAACCAACTCATCTTCAAAAAAGCCTCTACCACCAACCACTGGGGAGAGGAGAACCTATTCAGTAAATGATGCTGGAAAAACTGGCCGATCACATTCAGAATATTGAAACAGGACCCCTACCTATCATCATACACAAAAATATAACTCTAAATGGATCAAAGACCTAAACACAAAACCTCAAATTATAAAAATCTTAGAAAATGCAGGAGACACCCTTATGGAAATTAGAACTGGCAACCAATTCCTGATCAGAGCCCCATGTGCCCAGGCCATAATAGATAAGATAGACAAGTGGGACCTCATCAAACTGAAAATCTTCTACAAAACAAAAGAAATCATCAAGAGAGCAGGGAGACAGCCCACAGATTGGGAAAAAATATTTGTCCACTGTATATCTGACAAAGGCCTAACATCCAGGATCTACAAGGAACTCAAATGCACCGAAAGGAAAAAGACAAACAGCCCCATTAAAAAGTGGGTAAAAGACATGAACAGACACTTCTTATAAGAAGATATACAGGCAGTCAACAGACACATGAAAAAGTGCTCAGCCTCACTAGTCATCAGAGAAACGCAAATCAAAACCACATTGAGACACCACCTAACCCCAGTAAGAATGCCCATCATTAATAAAACAAGCAACAACAGATGCTGGAGAGGATGTGGAGGAAAAGGATCACTTCTACACTGCTGGTGGGAATGCAAACTAGTGCAACCTCTCTGGAAGACAGTGTGGCGATTTCTAAAAGAACTAGACTTTCACCTTCCATCTGACCCAGCAATTCCCCTACTGGAAATATAGCTGGAGGAACTCAAATCACTATAAAAAAAAGATACCTGCATACACATGTTTATTGCAGCACCATTCTCCATAACAAAAACGTGGAACCAACCTTACTGCCCATTGAAACTTGCCTGGATTTTTAAAAAAATGTGGTACATATGCACAATGGAAAAATATGCAGACATAAAGGACAAACATATGGACTTTGCAGCAACTTAGATGGATTTAGAGTCTATCATACTCAACGATCTATCACAGAAACAAAGACCTGAGTACCACATGTTCTCACTCATAAGTGGACCCTGAACATTTACCATAATGCTATAAGAAAGGGATTGGCAGTAGCAGATTACTGCTGGAGTGGGGATGGTAGGGTGGGACACAACTTCAAAAGAGGTACCTGATCTCAAGCCCGGCAAATGGGGACCAAAGAGGGGCCCAAACTTTACCTGTGCAATGACCACTTGTATACCCAATCCTGAATTGTGCCCCACATCTTTAAAATAAAATTTAAAAATTAAAAAAAAATGCTTGGAGTTTTTAAAAATGACCTTCTGCGGTGCTCTACATAGAGGCTTGAAGTTGTTCCAACCTTACAGAGAAGGTTGGAAGCTGTGGGCACGCCTTAACTATGGACAGATAGTGGTGCTTCCAAGGGAGGGAAACAATGGCGTCTTCACTCAGCGAATGCTGCAGAATTAGAGAAGACTGAGTCGATGCCACTCTGGGGTTCCAGCTGACTGCACGATGGTAGTTCCATGAGAAGCCCTGCTCTGGGGACTGCTGGGAAATTCCTGGAATGCTCGTTGGCCCGATCTCAAAATATCATTTCTAACATCAATTAGAGGTCTCCACTCATTTAAATTTCCTGTCTCTATTTCCTCAACTATAAGATGGAGATAATCATTCTCACCTTAAAGGACTGTTGTCAAAACTAAATTAGGTAATATATAGATAAATTCCTTGCTAGCAAAAAGGATTCATTAAGGGATAACTAGTTTTATCATTGACGTTATGGATTTATAAACATATCAATAGTCATTAATAATTGCATTTGCTCGTGATAACATTTTTAACTCAAAGGGCACAGGTTTCTAGAGCTGGCAGTTAACCTTTCAGTTACCTCATCTAGTCTTCAATTTTACAAATCAAGAAAAATGTGGCCCAGAAACTGTTTAAAGTTCGCCAAAGTCATGCAGGTAGTTGGTGGAAAACCCAGAGTAAGAACTCAGGGAGTCTATTGTTCTTTCTTTTCCCGATTTTGTACCTCTTCTTCTAAAAGATAAATCAGCCTTTAATGTATCTTTTCACACTCAGAAATCATGAATTTTTGTCAATAAAATAAATCCAGGACCCCAAGAGGCTCAGGCTTAACTCAAAGTCACATTCAAAGCAGCATAGCACAGCAACTAAAAGTAATTTTGAAAGAATTGCAGTCTTTTCTTGCATATCAAATAGAATTTAAAGACTTAATTTATAACCCACAGCATGCTCTAAAAATCTTTTTTTTTCCTCTTCCAGTCTCTTGCATTGCAACTATCCTCTACTGCCTCATCCACCCATCCAGACAAACGTTTATTGTTGTCACATAGATTCCCCAGCACTCAGCTCTTCTGCGTCTTACCTCCCCTTTTCGCTTCCTCATTTCTCCTGTTTTACAAAATGCACCGCCAGGACAGGAAGAGGCCGAGAGGACCTCAGCTGCCACTCACTCCAGCCTCGCACCCGCGGGAGGTGGCAAGGAGGGCCCTCTGCTCTGTGCTCTTCGGAAACATGCTCCCACCTCACTTCCCCTCAGTGTCACTCCTTTCTCATGAGACTTTCTTGTGAGGACTTTCTGGTGAATTCTTCACCTCATTACAATTTCAAATTCTAACTGTTACATAAAACTCGAAATTTCACCTTATGTCGCTAAAAAAATATCACTTCAAATTTAGAAACTAGAAAACTAAGCATTTTTGTTCTAAATCTGAGAGTCTAGCAATACAGCGCAATTACCCACGTACCATTCATGAAAGAAAATCTCTGAAAGAAGAGCCCTCTTCACTTGAATTTACTTCTTTGGAAGGAAGCCACACAGACTCATGAGGGAGGAAGGTAGCCACTTGGGTAAATGGATGGAATCTTGAGTCAATGGGTTTAGCACTGTCACAGCTACGTTATTCTCACATCTTGGTCTTGACATTATTTAGAGTACTTTAAAGATAATGCTTACAGATCGTGTGATATATATCAATAATAAAAAGTATCACTAATTCACAATGGATAAGCAATGAAAAGAAATAGAGTATGTCTTAAGATACAAATAAAATTATCTGAAGAAACTTTTTCCTTTTTACTCAAAACCTAACTCAAGTTAATTCCATTGCCAGACAGCTAGAGGATAAAATTCAGAGAAACAGGCAAAGGACCTAGTAACCTCTTTGAAGGTGCTCTTTTTGTTGGGACATATAGCTATTCATGCCTATTGTTGGACCTGTAATTCTAGTCTCTGGTAAGAGTTTTATCTTACACTCTCACTTTAGGTCAGATTCATGGCTGGCAGCGCTTGGTAAGGTCCATATGACTAGTATATACAAATAATATCCAGCCCTTTTTGTATACCAACAAAGTTTTCAAAGTCCTATTTGCATTTACTGAAAGATGGGACATAGTAAATAGGAAACTTTTTAAAGAGATTAATAAAGGATCTGTCATATAACCTTTACAAACAATGAAATGCAGTACTGGCCAGATGTGGTGGCTCATGTAACCCCAGACCTTTGGGGGGCCAAGGTGAGAGGATCGCTGGAGTCCAGGAATTCAAGCCCAGTCCAGGCTGCCTTGAGTCCTCATCTCTACAAAAATCAAAAAAATGAGCCAAGTGTGGTGGCACGTGCCTATAGTCCCAGCTACTCAGGAGGCTGAGGAGGAAAGATTGCGATTGCCTGAGCCCAGGAGGTCAAGGCCACAGTGAGTTGTGATTGTGCCACTGCACTCCAGCCTGGGAAAAAGAGTAAGACCCCAACTAAAAAAAGAAAGAAAGAAAAAAGAAAAAGAAATGCAGCACTTCTCCTTAGGAACACTTAAATACTGTTCAGTTTTTCAAGGGGATAAAAACAGTGCCCATGAATATTGAGCTGAATAAGTCACAATGCCCAGTGTTACCTCCATTAACTTTTCAGCATACCTAATGGAAGTTTCAGCAACCCTGATGGAAGAGTGGTGGTTTAGAATCTGAATTCCCTGTAAATATTTTCCTCCACCTAAAATATTTATATTTACATGTATCCTAGCAATACCCTGGATGACTTAGAAAATCTATATGTTAGTTATTCACCATGTCTTTTTTTTATCTTGTAAAGTCATGCTGCTAAATGACAATCATGTCATTACTAAGTACCATAAGCACTTAATTACTGATACTCTGAATTCTAACTTGAAGGGAAAAAAATTCTGTACATATTTTACAGGCTCAAAAAGACAAAGGAAAAACAGAGCCAAAGCAAGTGGCGGGGGGGAAGCCATGAGAGGAAAAAGAGTAATAGAGAATGAAACGGATGCTAGGCCTTCTGACCTACTAATGGATTCTTGAAGAAAGACTTTGAGGAGATTAATTCGAAAGGAAAATGAAGTGGAGTCCTGGGCTGTTAAGTTGCTGAACACTCTCATTGTGGAGTATTAGGAGATATTTCTCAGGAAATGTGTTGCCAAAAGTCAAGAGTACTAATATGTATTCAGCCATTCCCTGTGAACAGTTTATAACGGTTCAAGCATAGACGCCTTCCTCCTCCATGACCTCTTCGTTTACTCCTCATTCTTCCCCCATCGTTCTGCTTCTTGATGAACACAGCTCGTCGAAGCCTGAAGACAAGAATGTTCTCATGAGGAGCAGTGATTGGATTACGAAGCCAAAGCAAGAAGGCAGACAAAATGAAAACCCAAGTCGTCTGTCATGTTGACATCAAGTCCAGCTTCTTGACCCCAGTGGGAGATGTTGCATAAGTACTATTTTATTTGACAAGCAGCCATTTACTGAAGTGAATTAATACACACAAGGATTAGACACTTTTAAGTTCTGGAATTTTTACTTTTGACGGTTTCTTTTTTTTACCTTACCCATAGATTAGCTTAGTAAGGGAAAAAAATGGATGGTTAAACTATCTATAACATAAGCTAGTTGTAAATATAAACCATCTGTAATAAATCTCATCCATTTTGCACCCAAGTAAGAATGATCCAAAACACTTCTGTTAATAAAAGCACAATAATTGTATTTACTAAATCAAAGACAATATTGTAATGAAGAAGAAATGGAAATAGAATTGGCAGTAATAATGTTCACAATAATAATAACAATCTATAAATTGATAAATGTTAACAACAAGCATCAGGTTTATTATAACCTAAGGGTAATGATGAAATAGCTTGTTATTAAAGTGATCTGACCATAAAATTACAAGCTATAAGTGAAGAATAAAGTGCAACTGTCACTATACAGCAACCAACAACAGATTAAAACTGGAGGGAATTCAACCCTTGAGAGAAAGGGACCAGAAAAGGAAGAGATAATATTTGTTTTTGATACAAATCTCAATAATCTTATGATCAATTTGGAGAAAATTAACATCTTTATATGGAGTCTTCCAATTCATGCACATGGTGTGTGTTTATAAACAAGGTATTTATGATATCTACTTTTTTAGGTCTTCTTTTATTTCTTTCATTATCATTTTGCAACTTTTTTACAGCATATAGATCCTGCACCTGCATCAAGTAAGTGTATACCTACTATGTCATTTTCTTTGAGGTGTTATGAATGGCATTGTATTTTTAATTTTTAATTTTAATTTTTGATACATGGCCACTATTAGCATGTAGAAATGTGATTGGTCTCTTTACCCAATGAGATTGCTGAACTTGCTTATTAATAATGAGAGGTTTTATGTAGATTCATTGAAATTCTCTACAGAGATGATCATGCCATCTATAAACATAAACAAACTTATTTCTTCATTTCCAACCTGTATGACTTTTGTTTCTTCTTCTTGCCTTATTTCAGAGGCTACTACCACTGGTACTGTCTTAAATAAGAAGTGATACAAGAAGACATCCTTGCTTTCATCTTGATCTTAGAGGGAAAGCATCTGGTCATTCACATTAAGTATGATGTTAATTGCAGGTTTTTTTGCAGATACCATCTATCAATGTGAAGAAGTTCCCCATCTATTCCTAGTTTGCTGGAAGTCTTTATTACAAAGATTTTTGGGGTATTATCAAGTACGTTTTTTCTGGATAAATTGATATGCCCATATGATTTTTCTTTTTTTTAGCTTGTTGATAGGGCAGGTTTTACTGACTGATTTTCAAATATCCACCGAGCCTTCCATTCCTGGAATAAATCCCACCTGTTAATGGCATATAATTGTGTTTCACAATTGTTGGATTTGTTTTGGTTTGGGGCTTTTTGTCCTTTTGTTTTTACATCCTCATTGTCATCATCATCATCATTATTACTGACGGAAGAACCTGTAACAGGAGACCCTATTTGTCTTTCTATTTTTTTTTGTCTTCTTTGATTTCTTTCATCAAAGTTTTGTCGTTTTCAGAGATCCTTTTCCTAATTTGTTTTTCTGATTTTGTATGTTGATTTTGTATCCTGCAACTTTACTGAATTTGTTAGTTCTAACAGGTTTGTTTTGGTTTTTTTTTTTTTGTAAAATCTTTAGAGTTTGCATTGACAATACCATGTCATCAACACCAGGAACAATTTTCTTTTTCCCTTTCCAATTTGGATGCCTTTAATTTCTTTTTCTTGCCTATTTACTCTCAGGGGGAGTTCCAGAGCTATGCTGGATAGAAGTGGTAAGATCGGGCATATTTGTCTTGTTCCTGATCCCAGGGTAAAGCTTTTCGATTCTTACCATTAAATAAAATGTTACCTGAGGGTTTCTCGTATGTGGCCTTCATAATGTTGAGGATCTTTCCTTTTATCGCTAGTTTGTTGAGAGTTTTTATCCTGAAAGAATACTGAAATTTGTTAAATGCTTTTTTCTGCATCTATTGAGACAATCATGTGATTTGTATCTTTTACTCTGTTGTATATTATAATGAACTGATTTTTATATGTTGGACAATCCTTGCATCCCAGGGACAAATTCCACTTGGTGTATGAAACTTTTAATGTGTTGTTGCATTTGGCTTAAGCGTATTTTGTTGAGAACTTTTGTATCCATATTTATCAAGGATATTGGTTTGTAGTTACTTTTCTTGTGGCATCTTTTCTTACTTTGGTATCCGGATAATGCTGGCTTCATAAGATGAGATTGGAAGTGACCCTTTTTCTTCAAATTTTTTGGAAGAGTTTGAGAAGTATTGGTGTTAATTTTTTAAACGTTTGGTAGAATTTACCAGTGAAGCCATATGGTCTGAGAATTTTCTCTTTTGAGAGTTGTTTTCTTTTTTTATTGTTGATTCAGTCTCCATTTTTAGTTATAGATCTGTTCAGACTTACCATTTATTCATGATTCAGTGTTGGTTGGTAGTATGTTTTAGAAATTTATCCATTTTTCTAAATTATCCAGTTTGTTGGTGTATAATTGTTTTTAATAATCCCTTATAATACTTTTCACTTTTGTGACACCAATTGTAACTTTTTTCTTCCATTTCTTAGTTTTTATTTATTTTGCACATTTTCCTTTTTTTTTTTAGTTAGTCTATCTAAAGAGTTATAATTTTTGTTTAACTTCATAAAAAACAAAGTCTGGTTCATTTTTTAACTTTATTTTCTACTTTCTATTTCATTTACTTCTGCTCCAATGTTAGTTATTTCCTTCTTTCTGTTTAGTTTATTCTCATGTTTCTAACTTCTTGAGGAACAAAGTTAGATTCTTTGATATTTTTCTTTTTAATATAGGCTTTTATTACTATAAACTTCTTTCTCAGTACTGCTTTTTCTGCATTCCATATGTTTTAGTATATTGTGCTTTTGTTTTCATTTGTCTTAGGTATTTTCTAATTTCTGTTTTGATTTATTCTGTAATCTAGTGGTTGTTCAATAGTGTGTTCAATTTCTACATATTTGTGAATTTCTCAGTTTATATTTTACCATTGATTTCCAATTTCATTCCATTATGGTTAGAAAAGATACTTGGTCTGATTTCAACTTTCTTATATTGGTCAAGACTTGTTTTGTGACCTAATATGTGATGTATCCTAGAAAAAAATCTCTGTACATTTGAGAAAAATTTGTATTCTGAAGCTATTGGGTGGAATGTTCTGTATTCTGTTAGATCCATTTGGTCTATGGTATTCAGTTCTGCTGTTTTTTTATTGAGTATATGGATGTTCTAATCATTATAGAAAATAGAGTATTGAAGTCTTCTACTATTATTATACTGCTGTCTATTCTCCTTTCTGTTCTTACAATGTTTGCTTTATATATTTTGATGCTCTGGAGTTGAGTGAATATCCTTTTATTAAAACATGATGTCATTCTTTATCTCTTGTGGCAGTTTCTGCCCATATTACTCAATGTAAGAATAACCACTTCTGCTTCTTTTGGGAACTATTTGCATGGATTATCTTTTCCATCTCTTCATTTTCAGCCTATGTATGTCAAATCTAAAGTAAGTTTCTTATAAACAGTATGTAGTTGGGTCTTGATTTTCACCCATTCACTCTTTGTGTTGTGATTTAAAAATTTAATCCATTTTTATCTGAGGTAATTATTGATAAGGAAAGAATTAGTATTGCCATTTTGTTAGTAGTTCTTTTGCTTGTCTTTTTCTCTTGCTATATTTCTTTGTATTTTGTTGACTTTTTTATATTGATATGCTTTGATTCCTTTCTCTTTTCTGTGTATATAACTTCTATGGGTATTTTACCTCAAGGTTTATATAAAATATCTATTTTAAGCTGGCAATTTAAATCACGTGCACTAATACTACACTTTAACTTCTTCCACATATATACACCTTATGTTACAATTATATAATTTACATCTATTCATATTGTCTGTATTTAACATATTTTAGTTATGTTATTTTAATACTTTTGTCTTTCAGTTTTTATACTAAAATTTAAAATGATTTACCTAACACTATTACAATACTATAGTATTCTGTATTTATATAATTATCATATATTTTTCTATACCAACAATGTTTATACTTTCTTATACTATTGTTTTGCTGCCTAGAGTCTTTTTATTTCAACTAGAAGAACTCCCTCTAGCATTTCTTATAATGCAGGTCTAGTAGTGATAAGCTCTTTCAGTTTTTATTTGCCTAGGAAAGTCTCTCTACATAATTTTGAAAGATAGTTTAGCAGAATACAGTATTCTTGGTTAGCAGTTGGTTTTTTTTTCTTTCTATACTTTGAATATATTATACTACCTCCTTCAAGACTGCAAGATTTCTGCTGAAAAATCCACTAATAGCTTCCTAAGAGTTCCCTTGAACATAGCAAGTCACTTTTTTCAAGCTGTTTTCAAAATTATCTCTTTGTCTTTGACTTCTGTAAGTTTGATCTTAATATGTCTTGGTGTGGACTTCTTTGGGTTTATCTTATTTGGTGTCCTTTAGGCTTTTTAAACCTGGATATTCATTCCCTTCCCCAGATTTGGAAACTTTTTAGACATGATTTCTTTGAATAGGCTTTCTGTACTTTCTCTATTCTCTCAAATTCCCGTAAGGTGTATATTGGTCCACTTGACAGTGTCCCATAAGTCCCCTAAGTTTTCTTCACACTTTTGAATTTTGCTTTTCTTTTTGTTCCTTTGACTGAATTATTTATAATGACCTGTTCCTGAGTTCACTAATCTTTTCTCCTGCTAAATATAGTCTGCTGTTGAACCCTTTTAGTGAATTTTTCAGTTCAGTTATTATATTCTTTAGCTCTATCATTTTTGTTTGGCACTTTTTTATATTTTCTATCTATTGAAATTTTTACTTTGTTCAGGAATTGTTTACTTGATCTCAGTGAACACCTTTATGATAGTTATTTTGAATTATTTGTTAAGTAAACATATCTCTGCTTTATTAAGGTCAGTTTCTACATATCTGTCTTGTTCCTTTCTTTAACATGTGTTGCATGACTTTTCTTATCTTTGGTTCTTTTTTGCAAAGCAACCATTTCTCTTAGTTTTTACAGACTAACCTCACAAGAGATAAGACACCCCCTCCCCACCTCTGTCAACCCAACCCAAGATTCTGGGAACTTTTCAAACCTTAGTGCAGTTCCAACCCTCTTTCTTTTTTCTTTGTACGTCCCAGGTGCCCAGAGCATTCTGGATCCTGACAGTGCAGCAAGCCACATGAGACTAAAACTAGTTCCTTGGAAAACCCCCAGAAAAGGTGGCTTCTTGGATGTTCTGTCCAATTCATTTCCTCCCCAGGGAGAAACTGGAAGCTGGAGGGTTTTGTCCACTTGCTATATGCTGAAACAAGAGGAAAGTCTGTGGTGAATGGCAGTACAAATCTCCATCTCTGTTTTAACTTTCCCCCTTTCCCCTACATAGCTAGATTACTTCATGTCTCTTCAACACTCCAAACAGACAAATCAGAAGCCAATCCTTTATGAAGGCTTTGGAAAAGTGATGGCATTGGACACTGGTTCCAATTTTTTTCCCTCTCCAGAGAAAGGCAAATAGCTGTAGTTTTTATTTTCACACTCGTGCTGAGCCACAGAAAGGAGTTATGGCATCTACCAGCCAAAGTCATCATCTCTGTTCTCTTTGTGGCAGTTAGACTGTGCCACACCCATCAGAGCTCTAAGGCTAACAAAACAGATGCCAGTTCCATGAGAGCGGCCCCAGAGAAGTTGGAGCATTGGACATAAGGATCCATTTTTCTCTGCCTAGGTAAAGGCTGAGAGCTGGAATTTTTCATCTGCTCTCACTGTGTTGATGTTGGAAGAGAAGCTACAGCATTTATGAGTCTAAGTTTCCATCTCCATTCTCCCTCAGGAGGCTAGAACTCTGCTGAGCTCCCTCAAAAAAGTGGGGGTGCTGAATGCATAAAGTAATTTTTTCCCTTCCTTGGGAGAAGGTGGGAGCTTGAATGGGGGGGGGTCTCTTCCTGATTATATGGTACTCTGCCTGGGGTAGGAATTTCAGTAAGAAGGTGTCCCAAATTTCCCTATCAGCTTTGGTGAGTGTAGTTTCACATTTGCCAAGGGTGCAGGAGACTTTTGACTTTTGGTTAATTTCTGAACTTCTCACAAAGCAAATGTGTCCATAAATTGTCACTGAATTGTGTGTTTGTGAGGGAAAATGGGTCTGGGACTACTTATTCTGCAATTTTGATTACACTATTCCTATACATTGTTGGATTTGATTTGCTAATATTTTGTTGAGAATTTTGAGTCTAAGTTAATGGAAGATATTGTGTCTGTGATTTGGGGGGTTTTGTTTCTTGGGTATTTGTTTTCGTTTTGTTTGTTGCTTTTTTGGTTTGAGCTTTTTTGCTTTTTGTTTGTCTGGTTGATTGGTTTTGTTTTGTTTTGGCACCTCCTTTGTCTACTCTTGATATACAGGTAATACTAGCTTCATACAATAAGTGAGAATATTTTCTGCTTATTTTACTTTCTGGAATGAATTGTGTAAAAATTACTGTTAATTCTTTAGAAGTTTGATGGAATTCTCTAGTGAAATCATTAGGCCAAATTTCTTCAATTTTTAAAAAGCAAGTAACATTATAATATACATTCTTAAGCCAGGCTTGGTGGCTCAGCCTGTAATTCCGGGCCTTGGGAGGCTGAGGTGAGTGGATAGCCTGAGCCCGCGGGTTCGAGACCTGCCTGGGCAACTTGGCGAGACCTCATCTCTACAATAAATCAAAACATTAGCCGGGTGTGGTAGCGCGCACCTGTAGTTCCAGCTACTCAGAAGGCTGAGGCGGAAGGATCCCCGGAGCCCAGCAGGTCGAGGCTGTGGTGGCCGGGAGCGTGCCACTGCCCTCCAGTCTGGGTGACAGAGTGAGACTCCAACTTAAAAATATATATATATATACATTCTTGATTTTTCTTCAACAGTATATGTAGTATATAGTTGATGGTCTATCCTTATCTGTATTATTTGTTAAGATGGTATCAAGAAAAAAACAAAATATCTTTCACAATTTTTCTTTAAAAAGATATTAACCATGTTTCCCTTGATCTATGGCATCTTTTGAAGTCCTCAGTGGGCACCACTTGTGCTAAAGTTTTGTTGCTTTTTTTTTTTAATCGTAAGAAGAAAGTTGGGGGAATGAAGAGGTTATCCATTTTTGGTGGAATCAGAAATTCTTCTTGGCAGAACCAAAAGTATTCCCTCCCATTGTTTATATAACAACTGTATTCACATAGAATTTATACATCCTACAATTTACTTATTTGAAGTACATAACTCAAAGGTTTTAGTATATTCACAGAAGTAAGCAACTATTTACAAAATCAGTTTTAGAACATTTTTTTCACCTTCCCCAAGAGAACTCCATACATATTAGCATTTCTCCCAATTTCCCTGGCCTTAGGCAGCCACTAATGTACTTTATGTCTCAAAGATTTTTCTATTCTAGACATGCTTTCTGAATGAAAGGAAACAAAGTCATTCCTTAGTAACTGGCTTCTTTCACTTAATATAATATTTTCAAGTTTCATCCACAGTACAGCACTTATTCATGTTTAATTCCCTCTTATGGCCAAATAATACTCTGAGAGTTTCAGCTATAGATACATAGATGATAGGTAGATAGATAGATAGATAGATAGATGTATAGATATACACAGATAGAGGTAGATGGAGATAAAGATCTTGTACATCTTTTTGGATAAATGTCCATTCAGATCTCTTGCCCATTTTTGATTGGGTTGTTTGACTTTTTATAAGTGAGTTGTAAGATTAGTTATATTCTAAATACAAGTACTTTGTCAGATATCTGATTTGCAAATATTTTCTCCAAGTCCGTAAGTTTTCTTTTAACTTTGTTAACAGTATCCTTTGAACCACCACAGTTTTAATTTTAATAAAGTCCAATCTCTCTTCAATTTTTAAAAAACGATTGACATTATAATATACATTCTTGCTTTTTCTTCAACAGTATATGTAGTATATGGTTGATGGTCTATTCTTATTTATTTTTTAAGAAGGTATCAAGGAAAAAACAAAACATCTTTTACAATTTTTCTAAGAGATTTACCATGTGACCCTTGTTCTATGGCATCTTTTGAAGTCCTCAGTGGGCACCACTTGTGTGAATATTACACCAATACACAGTCTATGTGACTTATTATTTTATTTGTTGTTTTTACTTCCTCTCCCCAGTCTTAGGAATACTTTTACTACCTCTCCAAATATCTAAAATTAATTTGGCTTATAGAATGTATAATTTCGGCCAGGCTCAGGTGGTTCAGGCTATAATCCCAGCACTTTGGGAGACTGAGGTGAGTGCATTGCTTGAGCCCACAGCTTCAAGACCAGCCTGGGCAACATGGCGAGACCTCATCCCTACAATAAATAAAGAATTAGCCAGGCACGGTAGTGCACATCTGTAGTTACAGCTACTTGGGAGGCTGAGGTAGAAGGATCGCCGGAGACCAGCTGGTCAATCCTTGGTCATGAGCGTGCCACTGCACTCCAGTCTGGGCAACGAAGTGAGACTCCAACTCAAAAATAGAAAAAAAAAGAATGCAAAATTCAACAGTCATTTATAGAGAAAAAATTGTTAAGAAACTCGTTTATAGTCATCACAGTTGTTTGTATTTAGGAACGAGCCAAAGCATCGGTACTAAAGACAAACTGTCTGGTGCTAGAGCCAGGCTTTAGAGAGGACTCTGGGAGCTCTCTGCAACTGTCCTGGATGTCGTCTGTGCATCGCAAGAGGCCTCCCTCTGCTAGAATCTTTCTGTGATTTTTGTTGAGCTACCAAACCAGGCAGTCTTAACAGTTCTCTGTCACAACAGAGATAATGGATTCTGAAAACAGTTAATGGAGGTGATCAATATTCTATCGTGCTTCATGGTCTTTGATTTTTAAGAAAAATAAATGCCAACTAAACTGCTTTAAAAAATGAGATGTGCTCAAGGGGAAAAGGCCTAAAGCTTGGCCCCCAAAATCATTTCCTAAAACAGTTTTATGGGGGCATAAAATTCCAGCATTATGGCATAATACATAATATTACTTTGTAGGGTAGAGTATTGGTTTAAACATTATACTTTGTTCAGTAATAGCTTATTGAATGTATATTATGGGAGAAGGCAATAATAAAAGTGTGAACGTTGTGAAACACAGATTTGAAGGTGCATGCAGTGCCTCGCCCTAATGTTTTACAAGCATAGTTATGCAGACAGCATTTTAGAACGGCTTGTCTAGAGTTTTGTAATTTACTGATCTGGGATTAAACAAACTACAAAACAAAGTAATTAGCTGAGCTGAAAGAAAGTAAATCCTAATGAAATGTAATATACTGAGTATTCTGAGATTGCAGTTAATAAATATCACAGAACAAAATATGTGAAAATATTTCAATGCCCAGTATAGTTTATAGAAGGTATGTTTTTCAATTTGCTAAAAATTCCCACGCACCATATTTGGCTACCCAAGTAACTAGCACAACCGCACTTCAGAGATGTTAAAGAACAAGAAGGAAATAAGTAGCATTTTCATCTGCGCCCCTCTTAAAGGAACAGCCCCCACCTGCCAAGAGTATGTGCAAGGGAGAGCATGTGCATTCGCTTGCTCACAGCCCACGGATTAAAGAGAGGAAGAGAGATGCAATGGCCATAAAATTGCTCATATTCTTTTGTAAACATCCTTTTTTTTACAATTTATGAGAGAATATACTGATTACAGAAATTTGGAAATAACAAAGGATTATAAAAAAAAGAAAGTTAAAATGACACATAACCCTACTATCCAGGCATATATTTCTATCAAAATTGATTTACAAACTGTCTTCAATGTTTATAATACATGTAATATTAATATACAATGTACAATATATTTTGTCAAATGAGGTCATGTTATATGCACCGTAAGAGCGTATGCTTTTCTTGAAAATTCTGCAAAAATAAAAAAGGCTGCTAATGGTGTCAAGTATTTTATTATATAACCAATAAGAGTTTACCAAAACTTCCTTCTTCCATGATATGTTCCTTGGAACAGTACCATCTGGTGTTAAATAATATTATGCGATTCCCAGGAAGATGGCAGCAAAGACAGTCAGACTAAGCGAGTTCCAGTGTGAGTGAGTGAGGGTATGGAAAATTCTGCATATGTATGGGTGAGTAAATGGGTATGTGAATGGCTGACTGAGTAGAGACTCCAGAAAAGAGGGCAGGGCTTCCCTAGTGAAGCAACTGGTGCTTCAACTGCTCTGCATGGTCTCTAGGACCTCCCGGGGTGCAAAAACTGAGAGTCATTTTTTTAAACCAACAAAGCCTTTCCCAAGTAGAAGCTGCTGGGAGGGACTGCCAGCTCTAAGTTCTGCCTTACCACTGCAGAGCCTGGCGGGACTCTAGCAGTAGGGCCTGCAGAGGGAGCATAGAGAGGGAGCCCAGAGGCAGAGCCCCACTGGAAAACATGAAAGAGGCACCCCAACGCCATCTTGAAAACTGGGCAGGAAAGTACTCTGGCTCGCTCACCAAGAGGGACAGACCTAACCCGATCTCTGTGACTGGCAGAGTACTCAGGGGTTGATCGTGACCCAGGGGGGTTATCTCAAAAGCACAAGTTCTGGGGGAATAGGATGTGTGTTGAGTCTCGGGCACCCACCCCAGACCCTGATTCAGCTGCGAGAAAAAGGAGGCAGCCAGAGAAGATCAAGGAAGACCTCCAAAGATTCAACCCCCTCCTCCCCAGCAATCCTCTGAACATCAGACCCACAAAGCTGGAACATGACTGAGAGGAACAAACCCAGGTGAGGCCTGGACGTCAGGTGCCAGAGGCGGACTCTGCTTCGGGATAAGCCTGGCTGGGGTGCTGCCTGCTAATACCTGGGGAGGAGACAATTCTGTACCTCCCCACTGGAGGTGATCCTCTGGCCACACTATAGTGAGAGGGGAGGGCTGAAGCCCCACCCACCCCGCTGCCCCTTCCACCTTCCCTGGACTGGACACTGGGGCGATTGTGAATGAAGCCAAAGCTCTGCAGGAGACAGCAGAGGGGTAGCTGAGAGGAATGATTACAGAACTTCCTACAAGAGGGCCGTGATGTTTAAAAATTTTTCCCTTGTGCTTGAATGTGTAGGTGAGGGTTTGATCTCCATCCCTCCATTAATTCTTTCTTCTTTTGTTTTTTGTTCTCTGCTTAGGTGTGTACATGAAGGACTGAGTGTTCATCTTTCGGGTTTTTTGGTTTGTTTTTGCTTTTGTGTTCTACGCTTTTTTTAGTATGAGGTGAGTGTGAATACATGTGTGAGGGCTCAATTTGAATTCCTTTGGGGTTTTTTTTCCTTCTAATTTCTTTTCTTTTTTCTTTTTTTTCAATTTTTCTTCTCATTTCATCTTGGTGGGCATGTGTGTATTTGGTTTTCCTGTTTGTTGTTGTTGTTGCTGTTTGTTTTATTTTGCTTTGTTGTTACCCCAGTTTGTTTTGGAGGGTGTGTGTGTGTTTGTGTGTATGTGTGTGTGTGTGTGTGTGTGTCTAATTGTTTTTTGCTATGGTTTCTGTTCTTGGTGTTCTGTGTTTTTTTATTTTTCTATATAATTTTTTTTACAACAGGGATTGAGGAATGGCTGGAAAGAGTGAATAAGACTCACAAAAGACAAGCTGCAACACTGAGAGAACTTGTAAAAGAGATTTTGGCCATAAAAAAATCGTTCAGGAAATAAATAACAAGATGACAAGCATGGAAAGCAGAATTAAGCAGAAGAAACAATCTCAGAACTTGAAGACCAAAACATAGAATAAACCTAATCTGTAAAAAAAAAGTAGAAAAAAACTCAGAAGGAAAGAACAAAGCCTCCAAGAGATTTGCAGTTATAGCAAGAGACCAAACCTATTCATGATTGGTATGGAAATGGAGAGCACTTTGGGGCAAATATTTCAGGAGATTATCCAAGAAAACTTCCCCATCGCACCAGAGATGTGACCAGCCAAACACAAGAGATACAGAGAACTCCCACAAGACATCAAAAGAGAAGATCGACCCCTAGACACATAGTAATTTGCCTACACAAAGTAGTCACAAAAGAAAATATCCTGAAGGCAGCAAGAGAGAAAGGTCAACCACCTACTGGGGAAAACCAATCAGAAGAGCAGCAGACCTACCGTCAGAAACACTACAAGCTAGAAGTGACTGAAGGCCAATATTCAAAGTCCTCAAAGATAAATAATTTCAATCAAGAATTTCCTACCCCATCAAACTCAACTTCATCAGTGAAGGAGAATTAAAATCTTTCCAGACATCTAATCCCTAAGAGATTATGCAGCTTCCAGACCAGCTCTACAAGAGATGCTTTAAAAGGTGTTAAGCACAGAAGAGAGAGAGGGAAAAAATGACCACACACTTCCTAAGAGAACAGCAGAACACAGAATCAATAGAGAATACATCACAACTGCAAACTCGAAAACACATATATATATCAACCCATAAGCTAAAAGAAAACAAACAAAGAAAAACCATTATAAGAACCTCACGACGGGGATAAACAGTCACTTTTCAATAATCAGCCTGAAAGTGAATGGACTAAATGCACCACTGAAAAGACACAGAATGGCAAACCATGACCCAGTAATTTGCTACATCCAGGAAACTCATCTCACCACAAGAGATGCACAAGGACTCAAAGTTAGAGGAGTTTCCAGGTGAATGGATTACAAAAGGAGGCAGGAGTCATGATCTTAATATCAGTCAAAGCAACCTTTAAGTTATCAAAAATTTTAAAAGATACAAAAGAACACTACATAATGATAAAAGATTCAATCCATCAGTAAGAAATATCCATGCTAAACATATATGCACCCAACACAGGAGCACCGGTATTTATAAAGCAACTACTAAGTAAACTAAAAAAAGATATTGAAATTTTTAAAAATTTAAAGATCTAACACTATTATACCTGAGGACTTAAATATCCCACTAACAATCCTAGATAGATCATCGAGGAAAAAAAATCAACAAAGAGATCAGGAACCTCAACTTGGCCCAGGACCAAATGGACTTAATAGATACCTACAGTATACTCCACCCAGCAACCACAGAATGTACATTCTACTCATCACTGAATGGCACATACTCCAAGATCGATCATATCCTTGACCATATATTATGCATAAACAAATTTCATAAAATCAAAATACTACCATTCACCTTCTCAGACCACAGTGGAATAAAAATAAATGTCAACACCAACAAAATTCCCCCAAAACCCACAAAGACGTGGACACTAAACAGCATGATGCTGAATGACTACAGGATCAACATAGAAATCAAAATGGAAGTTAAAAGATTCCTGGAAACAAATGAAAACAAAGAAACATTCTACCAAAACCTCTGAGGTACCATGAAAACAGTTCTTAGAGGGGATTTTATATCTCTATGAAGACACATTAAGAAAATAGAAAAATCACAAGCTAACGGCCTAACAAATCACCTAAGGCAGCTGGAACAGCAAAACCCTAACTTCGGCAGAAGAATTCAGATCACCAAAAGTAAAAGCCCAAATACGGGACATAGAAGACAAAGACATCATAGAAAAAAAATCAACAAAACAAAAAGCTGGTTCTTTGAAAGATTAAACAAGAATGATGGAACCCTAGCCAGAATGACCATGAAAAAGAGAAAAAGCCCAAATAAACACAATCAGAAATGCAAAAGATCAGATTACAACTGACTCCAAAGAATTACAAAAGATTAAGAGATTACTATGCACACCTGTATGGAAAAAACTTGATAACCTAAATGAAATGGAGGACTTTCTGATATCACATAACCCCCTCAAGGTAGAAACAAGAAGACACTGATACACTAAATAGACCAATAACAACCCAGGAAATTGAATTGGTCATAAGAAAACTACCTATAAATAAAAGCCTTGGACCAGATGGCTTTCCAGTAGAATACTACAAAACATGTAAGGAAGAGTTGATACCAATCCCGTTGAAAGTATTCCAGGCAATTGAGAAAGACAGAACCCTCCCCAAATCATTTTATGAAGCTAATATCATATTGATGCCAAACTAGGTAAAAATCCACAAAGAAAGAGAACTACAGACCAATTTTCCTGATGGACATAGATACAAAAAGAAGATTCTAGCAAATCGGATCCAAAACACATCTCAAAAATCATTCACCATGATCAAGTAGGCTCCATCCTCAGGATGTAGGGCTGGTTCAACATTCACAATGTAATTAAATACATCAATAGATATAAAAACAAGAACCACATGATTATATCATTAGATGTAGAAAAAGCTTTTGATAAAATCCAGCATCCCTTCTTGATAAAAACCCACAAACACCTAGGCATACAAGGAACAAACCTCGAAATAGTAAGCACCATCTATGACAAACCCACAGCCAGCACATTGCTAAGTAGACAGAAACTAGAAATATTTTCCCTGAAAACCGAAAGAAGGCTGCCCACTCTCACCCCTCTTGTTCAACATTGTGTTGGATGTTCTAGCTAGAGTAATTAGACAAGAAAAAGATTATCGGGGGTATCCAAATAGGAAAACGAAGCTAAATTACCCTCTTTACTTATGATATGATCCTATACCTCGAAAACCCAAGAAAATCTGTCAAAAACCTGCTTTCACTGATAAAAGACTTTGGCAAAGTCTCAGGGTATAAAATAAATGTACAAAAGACAGTTGCATTCTTATACATCTACAACAAGCAGGTAGAGAATCAAATCAAATAAAAAGTACAATTCTATTCATAATAGCCACACAAAAATAAAATAACTCAGCATCTCTCTAACCAGACAAGTGAAAACCCTTTACAATGAAAACTACAACACACTGCTCAAAGAAATCCAAGAAGACACAAACAAATGAAAAAATATGCCATGCTCATGAATAGGAAAAATTAGCATTGTTAAGATGTCCATCTTCTTTTTGTATCTATGTTCATCAAGGCAATCTACAGATTCAATGCAATACCCATTAAATCACCAACATCATTCTTCTCAGACCTGGAAATGACAATACAGAAATTCATATGGAAACATAAACCACCACGAACAGCCAAAACAATCCTCAGCAAAAGAAAAAAGTGGAGCCGGGCTCGGTGGCTCAGCCTGTAATCCCGCGCCTTTGGGAGGCTGAGGTGAGTGGATTGCCTGAGCCCGCGAGTTCGAGACCCACCTGGGCAGCGAGACCTGATCTCTACAATAAATCACAAAATCAGCCGAGCATGGTAGTGCATGCCTGTAATTCTGGCTACTCGGAAGGCTGAGGCGGAAGGATCGCCGGAGACCAGTGGGTTGAGGCTGCAGTGGCCAGGAGTGGCCACTGCACTCCAGTCTGGGCGACCGGGTGAGACTCCAACTCAAAAAAAAAGAAAAAGAAAAAAAGTGGGAAGTATCACACCTGTAGACTTTAAACTTTCTATAAGACTACAATAATCAAAACATCCTGGAATTGGTACAAGAATAGGCACATGGACCATTGGAACAGGATAGAGCGTCCAGAAGCAAAACCTCGATCTCGCAACCAACTCATCTTCGACAAAGCCTCCACCAACCACCACTGGGGAGAGGAGAACCTATTCAGTAAATGGTGCTGAGGAAACTGGCTAACCATATGCAGAAGATTGAAACAGGACGTCTACCATCACCATACACAAAAATTAACTCTAACTGAATCAAAGACATACACATAAAGCTTCAAACTATAAGAACCTCAGAAAATGCGGGAGACTCCCTTAAGGAAATTGGAATGAGCAGCCAGTTCCTGATCAAAACCCCAAGTGACCAGGCCATAACAGATAAGATAGACATGTGAGACCTCACCAAACTGAAAAGCTTCTGCAAAGCAAAATAAACCATCGAGAGAATGGGGAACCAGCCCACAGAATGCGAAGAAGTATTTGCCAACTATATATCTGACAAAGGCCGAACATCTAGGATCTACAAAGAACTCAAATGTGCCGAGAAGAAAAAAAAAACCCATTAAAAAGTGGGCCAAAGACATGAATAGGCACTTCTCAAAAGAAGACATACAAGTAATCAACAGATACGTGAAGAAAGCCTCAGCCCCACTAGTCATCAAAGAAATGCAAATTAAAACCTCACAGAGATACCACCTAACTCCAGTCAGGATGGTAATCCATCGTCAATAACTCAAAAAACAACAGATGCTGGAGAGGATGCGGGGAAAAGGGAACACGTCTACACTGTTGGTGGGAGTGTAAACTAATACAGCCTCTGTGGAAAACAGTGTGGTGATTCCTAAAAGATTTTAAATTGACCAATCCTATGACTCCGCAATCCCCCTGATGGGAATATAACCGGAGGAACGCAAACCACTTTATGAAAATGATACCTGCACACACATGTTTATTGCAGCATTACTCACAATCGCAGAAACATAGAACCAACCATGCTGCCCATCAAAAGAGGACTGGAAGAAAAAAATGTGGTACATAGTCATGATGGAATATTACGCAGTCATAAAGAAGTACATAATTATGAACTTTGCAGCAACTTGGGTGGACTTAGAGTGATCTATCACCGAAAGAAAGAACTGAGTATCACATGTTCTCACTTATAAGCGGACCTTGAACAATGATCATAATCCTATAAGAAAGGGATTGGCAGTAGTGGGAAACTGCCACAGGGAAAGGGGGGCACATCTCACCAACAAGGGTACCTGCATGATGAGCATCTGCGTACCTAACCCTGAATTGCACTCCATATTTTTAAAATTAAAAAAATTTTTTTGTTTCCCATCTTTATTTAATTAACAAGGGTAAATTTTTCATGATATCTATTTTTATCATATATTATGATGTAAGTTGCCGATTGCAGCTTTATATTAGATCCTCTGTATCTATTATATTCTCTATTTTAAGATTTACGTTACTATCTTATGAGATTCCATAGTGAACCATGGTGAACGTAGTGTGGGAAACGCTGACTTAAAATATGTTCCTGCATATCAGTGAGGCTTGCTTCACAGCAACCTGCCCCAAACCTTTAAAAGGCTTAAAAAATGGTCGTTATTAGCTGGGCTCAGTGGCTCAGCCTGTAATCCCGCGCTTGGGAGGCTGAGGTGAGTGGATTGCCCTGAGCCCCGGGTTCGAGACCCGCCTGGGCAACTTGGCGAGACCTCATCTCTACATCATATCAAAAAATAGACGGGCGTGATAGCGCGCGCCT
>NW_007248046.1:311921-327140 GCF_000164805.1 Carlito syrichta | reverse complement strand
AGCCCAGCAGGTCGAGGCTGCGGGGGCCTGGAGCGGCCATTGCACTCCGGTCTGGGTGACAGAGTGAGACTCCAACTCAAAAAAAAAAAAAAAAAAAAATGGTCGCTATTTATTTGCACACAATTCTGTGGATCACCAATCTGGGCTGAGTTCAGCTGGAATGTCTCCATGGCTCCATGCAATGTTAGCTGGGCTCACTCCCACACCAGCCCATGGCTGGCTTCACCGGCCCTGCAGTCCTTTACCCTCAAGGAGGCTGGCCCAGGCTTGTTCACAGGATAGCAGGGTTCTGAGCAGAAGCTGAAAGGATTCGTAAGGCCTATCCTTGGAACTCAGGGTCATTCTTGCCTCATTCTATTGGTCAAGTTAGGTCAAAAGGTCAGTTCCGATTCAAGGGGTAAAGAAATGGATTCCACTTCTCCATGGGAGATGCTAAGAATTTGTGACCATTCCCAATTCACCACACCTCTTCTCAAACATATATGTTGTTTCCAGAACTTTGCTAGTGTAAATAATAGTGAGAAGCATCCATGTACATAAAATTTTGTGTGTGCCTTTAATGATTTCCTCAGGATAAATTATCCTTAGAATCAGTAAAAATTACTGTGTCAAGAGCTATGAATACACTGAAAGATTTTAATACACATTGCCAGATTTCTTAGAAATACCACAGCATCCCCTATTACCAGCAAGATGCATCCCAGAATTTTTTCCTCCAACTTATTTGAGAAAAATCTTATTTTGTTTGCTCTTATGTGGCCTTTAAATGTTACTATACTATTATCCTTGCTCAGTCTCTCTTTCTCTCTCTGTCGCTCTCTCCCTCTCTGCAGCTCTCTCCCCACCTCTCTCCCACTTCCTCTCTCTCTCTTACTCTCTCTTTTTTCTTTTTTCCCATTACAGATCCCCTCTGTAACAGCTTTAATAAATCTCTTGGTCCTGGCAAAAAAAAAAAAATATATTGTCCTTGAAGTCTATATTTACGGGACCACACTTCATAGATGAGGCAGTTTTATAAGAACTAGGTCCTATAGGTTTCTCAGTAGCTAACTCTCTTTTAAGAGGTCCAGATCAAAGTATTTTTATGTAAAATTCAGCTATGAGGAAAAACAGCAATGTTTTACAATGTGTTATTTTGGGTGCCCTTGTAACAAGAAACTGCCATGGCTAATTTTCTATAGCCTGAATAATTTATAATATAATCCCAACAACCTAATCGAGTGTATTTACTTTGGAGACATCAATGAAATAAAAGTACATGTTTCAGAGCAAAGGTAATGTATAAGACTTGGGAGCTTTTTTCTGAGAAAAGGGGGGAAAGGATATGGTAGGACTATGTTTATCATAAAGAAAATTAAAATGACTTGTCTAGAATAGAATTTCCTTTACTCATCACCATCTTCTGAACACATCCATCTCATCTCTGTTCCAGGTAATTGGAGAGCACTTTGGTAAAACGTGGAAAATATAGAGCTACTGTTAGTCTAAGAATCCATTGGATTGTGTGGGGAGACTGTCAATATTGCCCAAAGAAAGACGTTTAATTTGCATATTCTCCACTTTGGAAACTCTGAAAGGACTAAAGCTTCTTCCAGCTCTCCATGGGAAGACTGTCTGCTATTAGCTTTCCAGAGTGGCACTGGGAGGAGCCCTGAAGACTTCAAGAGCCTGGTGTCAGCCCTCTCGCAGAAAGGGATCTTGGCATTCATCTGAGGTAGAATCTCTAAATTTAAAGATGACTCGATGGAAAAGTGATGGCTTGCATCAGCCGCTGGCTTCCAGTGTGCTCACAATGACCTAAGAGTATACTTTTCCTTTTCTAGTAATGGATATACCTGCATTCTCTTTGAGGTGGCATGGGAATAGTCAAGGGTTTACATTTTGAGAACCCCATATCTGGGAATCTGGGATTCTTGAGCTGTAGGCAGTATCTGGCCAGGCCTAGATAAAGTCACAGCATAAAACAGATCCACGGACACTCCACTATGGAAGCTACACTATTAGAAGGTGGCACCAAGACGTGGAGCTAGATTAAGCTTGGGCAGTCATGGTGATGGGAATGCCTTTTCAATGGCAGGATAATGTCGTGGAGACAGGTATCAACAAAGCACCATGGTCACTCTGGGAGAGTGAGGTGTAGACCTGGAAAGCTGAGATTTGTAATACTGAATGGGCTTATGGGGTGAATCCCTAAAGGCAATTTCATGCAGAGGGTATGTGAAAGTGGACTCACTGAGAATTACCTGTACCTCTGCACCCTCAAATACAGAATGTTTTTAGAAAAATAGGCTATTTCTGGAGAAGGGGGGAAAATTGCCAGAATAAAATGATCGAGTTAGAAGGAGAACCCAAGTCAACACTAATCTGGCACTGCCCATATTGAGACCATTACACTGGATGCCAAGTTCAAACATTTTTATGTTGGGAAAATGCCAGGGAAAAAAAT
This sequence comes from Carlito syrichta, assembly GCF_000164805.1. Lineage (NCBI taxonomy): Eukaryota > Metazoa > Chordata > Mammalia > Primates > Tarsiidae > Carlito > Carlito syrichta. The sequence continues at coordinate 324,694 of NW_007248046.1, read as the reverse complement.
GTGATTGTGTATTTAACTCACTAAGGAACTGTCACGGAAGTAGACTGTGCCTGTCCATGCATACCAGAGAATGAGATAGGAAGTCAAGTTATTCAGGCTCGTAGGGACCTGTCTTTACAGATGGCATATGGGGGAAAGCTAAGAAGGCTTTCCTCCACTCCTGTGCTCCACAGGACGCTTTCATGGACACTCCATGGGGTTGTTTGAGGGTCTCTTCATGATGGTGACGGAGAGGCTCCAGAAAGTCCCTTCAAGAACGGTGCCCTGCCATTTGTCACCAATGTGGGAAGTCCTGCAGGTGCTAGTGACTCTGAGGACCTCTTAATACACTATGAAAAATGCAAAAATGCCCGCAAGAGTTTTTAAGTGGACCTGTGGCTCCCCTGCCATTGCCACCCCAGCCCTAAGTGGCACTCAGCTCAACTCCAAGCAGCAGCTACCAGTTCCTCCCATCTTAGATGCCACCACAACTTGAACCTGTCATTCCCTAGGCTTGCGGGACTATAAGCAAAGTTGACGTTGTGAATATAGGAAGACTTAGGAATGCCAAGAAGAGCTGAACTGAAGGTCTTGAGTTACTAGCATTTTCATACAAATTCCAAGTATGCAAAGATATAAATTTCATTATAATGTATTCCACTGAATTTAAGGCACCATCATTTGTAAGATGCGCCGTTGTTTTACACACTATTAAGAAAGAAAAATCACAGCCAACTAAATTGTAATATGCCACGGGTTGCGAACGGCATCTCAGTTTCAGATATGTTAAGATGTGAACAACTGTGTGTCTTTGAATCAATAGACTATAGTATTTCCGTAAGTGAACTTAACTCTCAAACTCATTTTTACTGATCACAGAAACATTGATCTTGCCAGTTCAACGTCAACTCTGTCTTTTCTGGATTTACTCAGTCTAATTTGAGTAAACAGTCAATTCAGAATCTCCTGGAGAGAGTTCAGACAGAGGGGTTGCTGTCTCAGTTTCACAAGAGAGAACACCACAGTCCCTATCAGGCCACGGGATCTTGGCTGATGTGCAACTCAATCTGTCATGGCCGTCTGTGGCCCCACAAGGCCTCGTTTCTCCTGGCCCGCATATTCTGTGCTGAGCGCAACCAGCACCACAAGTCTGCCCGTCCTTTTGGCCATCACTGGGAAGCTTCAGGCACCCGTGGCTCTTGTTCCCACCCTGCAGTGCGAGGGAGGCCCTGTCTGTTTAAACATCCCTCTCAACGAGGGCCAGCTCAGACCCTGGCTCCGTGCTACACCCAGGGCTTCCTGGGGAGACCTGTAGTTCCTCCTGATTACCACCTGGAAGGATGGCATGCTCTTCTTACAGAGCCCCCACCTTTTTTTAGATTGCTATGGTTTCCCTAACACAAAAGACGTCCACCCCAGGGATTAGCCAAGCACAAATCCCTCCTCCAGGGACCCACAAGCAACCAATTGTCTTCCCCTTGCTTCTCAACTTCCCTCCTTCCCTCAGTCAGCTGACTCTCTTTATTTCCCCCAGGCAAAGCCATCTGGTTAAGTCTTCAGAATACACCTGTTGTTTATGTGGGATCCTGGCTTTTGATGGCATACAAACTTCTTAGAAGTTCAGATGTTAAGAATTTGACTTCTTTCTTGTTCTACATAACCCTTTGCCTTGAACACAGGTTGCATGGAGAGCTGAGGAAAAAGGAACAAGGAAGGTGACCAGGAGGAGCAAAGGAAAGAAATCCTAGGTAACGTGAGAAAGTGCAATACAGTGCCCGCCCTCCAGGAGGGATACATTCCAAGACACCCAATATGTGCCTGAAACTGTGTATCGTGCCAAACCCAATATATGAAGAGGAACCCCCAAAAACTGGAACTATCTTTTGGAGGGGCTTCCCCCATTAGGTGAGTGTTCTAGGAGCCCATCAGCATCAGAATACCAGCTAGCGTTGTTATGCGCGGCTGCATTCGGCTTCCGTGAAGCGGGGGGCAGGTGAGGGATGCTTTCAACATGTTGCCCATCTCATGCTGGATGATCTACAAGCGCACCTGCCCACATCTTGCTGCGTCTTCAGCAGTTTTTGACCGAAGACAGCATGACACTCATGCCCTACACTTTTTATTCACCTGATCTCACCCAAGCAACTGTTTTCGGTTTCCCTGGGTGAAAAAAAGTCCTCAAAGGGACATTTCTTGCTGCTGTGGAAGAGGTGAAACAAAAAGCAGAAGAAGCACTTAAGGCATTAAGATTGACACGTTCAAAAACTGTTTTGAACAGCGGGAAAGCATCTCAATAGGTGTACTGCGGCTGGACTCCGTGGTTTGTGCTCGTAACCCCAGCACTTTGGGAGGCAGAGGTGAGAGGATTGCCTGAGCAACTTGACGAGATCTCATCTCTACCATAAATCAAAAAATTAGCCGGCTGTGGTGGTGCTTGCCTGTAGTTCCAGCTACTTGAAAGGCTGAGGCGGAAGGATCGCCGGAGCCCGGCAGGTTAAGGCTGCGGTGGCCGTGAGCGTGTCACTGCACTCCAGCCTGGGCAACAGAGTGAGACTCCACTCAAAACAAAAAAACAAAACATAGGTGTATTGCATCAAACACAGAGTGCTTTGAAGGTGACTGAAATTTAAACATATAAGAAGAAATACACTTTTTAAATAAATTAATTTGGGGGATTTTTGGACCGCGCCCTTGTATATTATTTTTTTCCCATATGTATGGTATTTTTCTTATACATATATACTTATGATAAAGCTTAATTTATAAATTAGGCACAATAAGAGATTAACAACAATAACTAATAATCAATTAGGACAATTATAATAATATACTGTAATAAAAATTATGCAAATGTGGTCTTTTGAAATATCTTACTGTGGTGCACCTATTTTTTGTGGTTGACCACAGGTAACTGAAAAGTGGAAATATGGGTAAGGGGGGAATTACTGTTACCACGAAAACAGTAATTCAGTGAACCTTGGCCCACATTCCCCCAAAACACCTGAAAGCATGACGCCTAACCACATCTTGAGTTAAGTTTGCTGGGCAGGTAATTTTTGGAGTCAGCTATAGGGTTAGCAAAGCATTGGACATTGCTTCAAAGGTGCCCCAGTTCCAAGGATCTGAGTTACTGGGTACAACAATGGAGATAAACTCCAGAGTATTTTAAGAGTTCTCCACCCTTGTCAACAGCAGGCAACGGAGCCATATGCAGCCACACTAGAAGAATGTCCACCTTGAGCACTGATGTGCTCCCTGCAAGAGAAAATGGGAGAGGCCAGGCTTGGTGGCTCACACCTATAATCCCAGCACTTTGGGAGGCCAAGGTGAGAGGATTGCCTGAGCCCACGAATTCAAGACCAGCCTGGGCAACTTGGTGAGACCTCGTCTAAACAATAAAAATCAAAAAATTAGCCAGGCATGGTGGTGCGTGCCTGTAGTTCCAGCTCCTTGGAAAGCTGAGATGGAAGGGTCACCTGAGCTCAGCAGTAGAGGCTGCAGTGGGTGGCTGTGAGCCTGCCACTGCACTCCAGCCTGGGCAACTGAGTGAGATTCTAACTCAAAAAGAAAAAAGAAAAAGAAAGAAAAGAAAATGGGAGGAGCCCAGACTTGGCCAATAACTTACAGAATTGACTCTACAAAACCCCCAAAGCCAGAATTGATCTCAAAAATGACCCAATTCTCCACCCTTTCCTTTGGGAAGGAGGAGCAAAGTACAGCAAAATGTCATACTTTTTGCTTAGCAGCATTGCTTTGAAGTTTGAAAATAGTAAAATCTATTTCCCCACCTTGAAGTCTAGGCTGGCCTCCTGATTTGCTTTGGCCAACAGAGAGGGGAAAAGTGGCTGTGTGCCCCTTCCCAGCCTGGACCTCCAATGACCTTGCACACTTCTACTGTCTCGGCTTGGAGCTCTGCCCAGCACCACGAGAACTCTAGTCAAGTCTGCTAGGTAATGCCACCCTCGTCTGTCAGAAGCGAACGGCCCCTGGGCATCTATTTCAGGAAGTCATTCACGTGTACAAGCCCAGCCAAGATCAAAATTGCCAAGGAGGCTCACAGACTTGTGAACAATAATAAAGTGCTAAGACTTTGAGTACTACCTTGGGAGAGTTTATCATACAGCAATATCTAAAGGATATATGAGTTGAAGCCTAGGAGGGAATGCTGTCTTCACAAGACATAAGACATGCCATTGTTTTGGAGGTTGGGTAAGAAGCAGAGGATGGAAAATAGAGAGAAAGCTGTTGGGAAAAGTTATAAATATTGTGAGAAAATGATTCTGGAGGGTGGCAATACGGTGACTTTTATTATGGAGTAGTAAACAAGTGACAGAAGAGTTTTCTGGCTTATTCGGAAGATGGAAAATGCATCTAATGAACTTTTGGATGTGACTGAAGAAATTGCCAGGCAAAATGATATAAGTGGTCTAGTTGCGTGTGCTATGACACAGAGAGGAAACGGATGATATAAAGAAATAACCGATGTGAAGCAGAATTGGGTAGGAATATCATGGGCCATAACTTGATGAGTTGAAAAACTCCGTCTCACCGCCAGTGTCCCCAGCCTGAGGACGAAGATTAAACAAGGGTTAAAATGTCAGAAAGAAGTAAAGAGGTTCCTAATAGGTATTCTAACCTAGGCATCAGGAATCTTGAGACCATGCTTCCACGGAAGCCATCCCAAAGTAGCAATAAGTCTAGGGGGAAAGACCTTTTTTTGTCTGAAGAAGTGGACTTTGATTCAATTCATAGGAAGAGCACAAAGTTTTCTAGGACGTATGCATGTGAAAATAGCCTCAACCTGGACTGAAAGGGACTAGAATTGCTCAAATTGTAAAAAGGTCTTGACCTTCAGCTTTTATAAGAAGGAATCATGTCCAAAAAACAAATCAGCTGGCAAAAACGAGCCGTTTCTTCAGAAGTAGCCACAGAGGTAAGGGACAAGGAAGGACGACAGGGTCAAGTGTGGCCTGCGGGGCCACTCCTCAGAAGCGATGGAGACGCTCCCAGGAGAAGAACTGATGGAGCCGCGCTCTCGACGCCCAGGATCAAAGGACCTGCAACCTGTTCCCAGCTGGGTTTTGCAAGGACTACGAAGCAGTGACCGCAATGTGCCTCCATTCTTCCTCTTTTTGAAGGGAATGTTGTTTCCAGCTAACTTGTCCCTACCTCGCAGCTGTATCTTGGGTGTATGGGGGGCAACTGACTTGCCTTTTTGGTTCATATTTCTCTGAGTCAAAAGGAGCCGTATCTAAGGAGCCATATCTGAACCTGACTTCGGCTGCTCAACTCTGGAATTCAAGCTTGATGTCACGATTGATGGGAGTTTTGGAGACCCCAGTGTTGAGGGCTGGCCCACTGAGCATTAGGGATCAGGGAGAGCCGTGGACCTCGAGACCACTAGGATGTGTTCGGGAGCCGTTGACCCCATTTTCCTCCACCTTTTACCATGTGGCGCAAGTAACCCAAAGGAACTCTGCTGATCTAAGCCGAAGGCTCTGTGACGGTGACAGGCATGGCTCACTCTAGAAACTCATTGTTCCTGTTTCCCATAAACTGCGGTTTCGGCTTAGGTATTAGATAGAATTCAATTCAGGTCACATTTGGGAGCCCTTTATACAGTACAAGCTTCTTTATAAGATTTAAAAGTATATTTGTAGAATGAGTATATACTTATGGAGAGCTGTTTTCAGCTTTAGATGGTATCAATGATTATCTAGTTACCAGAAATGGCCCAGCACAAACCTTGGGCTGGGCCACATTCCTGAGAGCCCAGCGCGTACTTTGGACTGGGCTGCATTCTTTTAGGCTGGCTTTAGCTACAGTTAGTGTAGGGTTTTTCTACCTATTATAGAAATTTAATTTATTTTATTCATAGGAAGTATTGTAGAATAGGTCATGCTAACGTCAGGGAATCATGTTAGTTCAAGCATGACCAATCACAATATTTTGAATACAGTTAATTTTAGGAATTTCATTGTCTCCATTTTCTACTATTGTGGTTTTGGCCTAAGTTCATTTACAGTTTCTATTTGGGTTTTATTTTTAAAAGCTTTGTTGCTGATGATCAGCTTTATATATTAGGATTAGGAATTAAAAACTTTCATAAAAATTAGGATAGATATATGGGACTTTAGAATAGCCATTTTGTTAAGAGATTGTGACGCATTGTTCCAAAAAATGACCCACCGTGAACCTTGGACTGGGCCACATCCTGTAGAGCCCAGCGTGATCTTTGGACTGGGTCACATTCTTTAGGAGTTGGTTTAAGCTTCCATAGCATTGTGTAAGCAGTATTAGCATAGAATAGAAAGGTAATAAGATTTAAGTTAGTCATCACAGGTGTTGTGTGCGCATGAGCTGTAGAAGTTATTGATTATCAGAACATCAAGATGCCAGTAGAGATTGTTGCACTGCTTTTGAGGAACATTAACAGCGAAGGGAACAATAAGACAATCTTGGGGTTTGTCCCTCCTCGTGCCTGAGAAAACATCTGGTAGGTGGGGGATGCCCCTCCTGCACCTGGCTTTGTGCTCACGTGGAAGACTTGTGAGACTGTCTGTGTAAAATCTGGAAATAAATACCCAGTGTAACTTCCAATAAAATGACTTCTGCTCAATTCACTAAACAGTTGTCCACTTTCTTTCTTTCCTTCTTTTAATATCTATCCCTCCTACAAAATCGGCTTCCGCGCTAGACAGAGTCCAGTCTCTTTCTTTCTTCCTCCTTCTCTTTCTTTCTCTTTCTTTCTCCAAAATAATCGCCGACGCTGCCACACCTTCCAAGGGACCTCCTAAATCTCCCCAAAACTTGCAGGGGCTGGGCCCCTGCACCCCAGAATCAAGGACCAAAGCAGACTTGAATAGAATGGTCCCAGGTCTTTGCCTGGACGCCTTGCCTTTATCCATGCCCCTTTTCAAGAAGATCACGGGGTAATGCCAAGATCTTATGTCAATTATTTGACCTACTTTATATCTTAATCTGTTAGCCATAGTCAGTTTCTTTTGTTTGCATTCAAACCCCTAAGCCCCTAATTTATAAACTAATCTCATCTTTTATCTATTAAGTCAATGAGCATTTCATAAAACTGAAATATATATGTTTACACACTTGTGACACTAGTATTAAACATACATATAAATTTTAGAGTCATCTTTTGGAAGCTACTATGTCTTATAAAATGTATTTCATGTGTATTTATGCATAGGGGAATAACTGGAATTATGTTCATCAAGTATATGTGTGTATCAGGATCTGTGACTGCTATGCTTGCAAAATACTAAAGCAAACCAGTAATCCTCCAGTAAGCTTATATGAAGAAGCACTCGGTTCTGGTAGGATGAAGACTTACAGACTTTCTTTTTGATCAAATAGACTGGTTGAGCTATTGAATTAAGTCAGTGTAAGACTTGTAGCTCTATGAAATTCATCATTAATCATAGCAAGCATACTCTTTTCAAACTTTGAGGAAGATGAACCAAGTATAGCATAGCGTCACATTTTTCCACTTCTTGTAGGACCGACACATTTTAATCCACTTGCTCTTCATCAGCATTGTCTGACAAAGATGATCCAAAGAGGATATAGAGCAACGCTAATTATAGGCGATTTATAATTCCCTTCCCCCCTTCAAGACGAGGGATCATGGCAATCAGATTCTTCTTAAAGAACTCTCAGTAGGAAACTTCTGATTTGTTCCACAAAACAGAACTAGAAATTAAGAGAAAAATCCTGAAGTAGTAATCTTTTCTTCTTCCAAAACTATTTGGGTTCAGGAATGATAGTCAAGCACGTTCTTTGGATACACAGAAGTGTATAAAATGCTGAATTGCTATCAAGTCAAGATCATCTAAGTGTTTTTTTTTTAACCAGAATTCACTTTGACTTACTTCCCTCTCAAAGTTGGCCATACTACACAGTCTACAAGCAAAAAAAAAAAAAGCCAAACTAACAATCACAAAATGCTAGCTTATCTGAATTTACTTACAATGATGTGAGAACTTGAGTTTTCCCTGACATTTCTTACAAATATGTTTAGGAGGTAGTTAGGTGCCCTTCCTGTACGTCTGAACTAATGTTTAATGTTCCTGGCTACCATGTGGCCGGAAACCAACATTTCCTTCATTCGCGGTGCCATCTCACTGTCACGATGGCACTTAGGTCATCGATCCCTTCGGTAATACACAAACAGGAGTGGTGAGGCTCACCAGTGAGGTTGCTGACTTGGGCCGGCCTGGTGTCCCACGTCCTCCTGGTAAGTGCTATTTCTCCGAATCCTACCCTTGTCTCCTCATCACTGCCAGAACCCACGATGCTGGTGATGTCTTGTGTCTTCAAAGACTGATTGAAATTTTGGTGAAATGGTGTTTTCATTATTTCCTTTCAGCTTCTAGCAGTATTTCCTCACTCTTCTTGAAGGGCTTTACCCTAGCACTCGCTCTGGGAGCCGGCTGACCAGTTGGAAAACCTCACTCAGCATGACCTTTTGCTTTTGACAATATGCCTCAAATTTCTCTTCTGTGATGGCTGCCTTTTCTGGGAAGTACCACAGTTTCTCACACAGTACATATAATCCCCTGACAAGACAGACCCTACTCAGCACTCCAGACATACACAGAGAGGTGTTAATTCAAGAATAAAATATAGCTCAGGCTTAGTCAGGGACTGCTCTTTTTTCTCTAACAGAGCAAGCGAGAGTAAAAAGAATGGAAAAAAGCTCTGACTCGTAGATGCTTTTTATTTCATGGAGGTAGATTTTTGCATGCATAAATACTCACAAGCATCCTATACAATCTGCTACTCATAATAAAGCCCCTTGATCACGAGCATGTCATGTGCCAAATACTTCAAAGCACTTTACATTCAGCATCCCATTTTTCACATTTTTAGATGAAGAGATTGACGTCTAGAGGAATATCTCGTAACTTAACCAAAGTCAGTCGTTAATCCAGGCCTACTTGATGCCAAAACTCTTGTTCCTAACTGTAACCGAGAAGTTCTATTTCAGCTTTTGAGAAATAGCTTTAAGCGTTTTTCTCTCTTAGCCTACAGTTTAAAGGTGTATTTTTCCTTTTTAATCTCATCACGTACCTGCTTGAGAGATGTCAGAGACTGATCCTGTAAGGCTAGAGACCCCAGGGCAGAATTCTCTCCTGCTCGCAATTAAGATCTAGCCAGCCCTTCGGGTGGAGGACATGTGGAGACAACCATCGAAGCAAGATCAGCTCCCTGAACCACTCCCAGATCCTCCCCATTCCATTTGTTCCCCTTAAAATCCCCTATCCTGAGCCTAAAATTTAGAGACGGTTTATTTGAGGCAGGAGCCTGGCCACTTTCCCATCTGCTGGCCTTTGGAATAAAATCCCCTTCTTGTGTTTGTTTATTTCAGCCTGCACGCCAGGAGTAGAAGAACTTGGAATACAACTGCAACATTAGCCACTGTGTTCTAGAGCAGTAAAGGACGTCTCCTACGTTAAGGATGGCGTCATGAACATGAAAGCCACAGATCTTCACTCATGTGATGAGTACTTATGAACTCCCTAAGTCTGTCTCTAGCTATGCTAGACACTTGGAAAATAACGATGAGCAAATGGCCCATGCCCTCTTGAAGCTTGCATTTTAATTTCCCTTCCTATCCTTCTTGACACGTAACTGCGCTTCAATTAATTCTACTTCAACAAATGCAATTTCACAAGAAAAGTGCATGAACTTGAAGTCAGTCAAATCCTCAGTGAGGCATTTGACCTGCAGAGAAGCATATCTTCTTGGAAGTGTACTGGTTATTCTAGAAGATATAGAATAACCAAGGATCAGCAGCACCATGCTCTTTTTAGAGGAACCTTACTTCATGTGAGGCATATCACAGAAGGGCATCTGAGTTACAAGGAAGCATAAATCTGAAGAAGCACAATCCTTTTTTTTTTAAGTAAAACCATGGAACTTGGATCGATTAATACACAGGACCAACTGCAGACTAAAAAGCTCACAGTGAAACTCCAAAATGAATCCATTTTTGTAATATCTGATCTGCCAGCTAACTAATTCAGACTACACTATATGCAAAAACAAAAATGCGATCCTTAAAACGGGCCTCAAGGAATATCTAGCTTAGGGTTGATTTAATTCCCAAGTACTGAAATTTCTTAAACTTCCACTTGAAAGGACTAACAAAAAAGTCAATGCAGTTTCTCCCCTGCAGAAATATCAGATATCACCTCCCATCACTGACAATGCATACAGTATCTTAAAGAGCATGTGCCAAATGGGACTTGGAGGAAGAGAAGGGGATACGTTTATGAGAGCTACAAAATAAAGTAAAACACTTTAACCACAGTGATTCAGTAAGGTTTTCAGAAAGAGTAACTAAAGGGAGGTTTCACTTTTTTTTTAACTTCAAGTGAACTGCTTACCTCATTAGAAATCAATTCTCTGCTGGCCCCAAAGACATAGAACCTGTATTTCATGTTTCTCCAGTAAGAAAAAGCAGCCCTGCTATAGCATTATATCTAACATTTGAGTGAAGAAAAGAGTAAAATCTTGAATTCATTCGTATAGAGGAGCAGAGTCCACCATGCAACCATCTAGTCAGGTTGGTGAGTGATTCAGTGTGAGTAAGAATATCAAGCAAGGAAGGATGCAGGAAAGCCATCCATAGATGGCTCCACATTTTTATAGCTTAATCATGAGTCTCTTTTTCTGAAGAAATGACTTTCAGTCATGTAAGGAAAGGACACAACAGGTTTCCTTCCCACCAGCCCAGCATAAGAGTAGACACTTAACCTTCATGGTATGATTTAAAAGCCCAATCAAATATCATCAGTGAATCCATCTTTTTTCTCCAATGCGCCTGAACTTCCACTGTCAGCAATTCAGTCCTTTGCATCTTGTATGATGCTGATCTTGAATGCACCGGGGTCTGCTGTGGCCCGGTACACTGTGGTTGTAATAGCCTTTGGCATTTCTGAATTTCTATTCTTTATGGAACTTCATATGCATGTTAAGATTAGCATACTTGAATGATTAAGGTAGAGTGCAGAGATAATTTTGAAAGTACAGAAAATCTGTTAAGTTTTGAATGGAAAATAAGCGACGTTGTAAGGTCATGACATCTGTCCCTCCCTCTTCAAAGATGTCAACTTACTCCATTTTTCACTATAGAACCATCAGGAAATAAATTAGACATCGTATTCTGACATCCAGCACAATTGCTTAACAGCCAGCACAATAGGCCATTTCTCACTCAAATAACAAGTCTTCATGTGGAAGCTTAAGTCGATATTTCCTGCAGTGCGAGGCAAAAAATGTGTTTGAGCGTTCACTAAGGACCAGCTATTGAGCGGGAGACATTCGGGAAGACACGATCGGACTTGACCCCCGCCCTCGAGAGGCCCACACATAAACTCAGGTAGGTCTACAGTAACAGCGACTGGCAAACGCAGCAAGAAAAGTCCAAGCGAAATGTTAGTAGAGACACAGACGCCTTCAAAACTGGGGCTGTACAAAGACTGTCCGAGAAGGTGCGGTTTGCTGAAAACTCCACTCTGTGCCAAACCAAGACAGACACGAGTAAGGCGATGCTACCTTGATGAAAAATGGCAGGCTTTCAGGGAAGCAGGGCTCAAAAGTACGACTGGGGCCAAGGCGGTGCAGCGATGGCGTCAACAAGTTTCAGCACCATGGAGGAAGAGAACACAGAGAGCTGGCTCTTCCAGAAGGGCTGGGGAAGTGCCTGCCTTAAAATAAGTTTTGCCAGATGACAAAGGAGATTGAAGGATGGTCCTGGGGACTTCAAAGACAAGATAGTAAAAAACAGCAGTTCCTGAGGCGAGAGAATTGTTGCCTGAGCCCGCAGGTTCGAGACCTGCCCGGGCAACATGATGAGACCTTGTCTCTACAATAAATCAAAAAAATTAGCCGGGTGTGATAGTGTGCGCCTGTAGTTCCGACTCTTTGGAAGGCTGAGGCGGAAGGATCGCCGGAGCCCAGCAGGTCAGGTCGACGCTCGAGTGGCCGTGAGCATGCCACTGTGCTCCGGCCGGGCCAATGGAGTGAGACCCTGACGCCAAACAATAAATAACAAATAAATAAATAACAGCAGTTCCATATTCTCTGCAAAGGATCCTTATAAATTTGAAGACAGATACTGGCTCAATTTGCAATTTTCTTCTTCCTGGGCTGGATTCTTTAATCCTTTCATCTCTGTTGTGACCGAACCTTTCCACGTCTCCTCAATTAATCTCGAGTTTGAAATTCACACTCTCCATGCTTCTATAACAAGAATCCGGCCAGGCGTGGCCTCTCAAATGCTGTACACCATTACCGACTGGTCCTTTTGAAGTCTGCTCTTTGCTTGACAAAGACAGAGGAAATTCTCTAGGTACAAGTGTCATGTGGTCTTACCTAATACAATCAAGTGATGACTATATTTTATATATAGTAATACATATTTTATATACGTATACATATATTTTATGTCATTAATATATTTATGCCATTGTTCCAGACTGTAGCGTGTCCTCTTAGACCGCCACCGCAGTTTATGAGGGTTGTCAGACCAGGTTACAAGATACTTAGTTGCCAGGGAACTCTGGCTGAAGGCAGGTCTTCCTCCCCACAGTTCCTTAGGAATGAGGAGTCATTGCCTCTGCTGGGTTTTGCCTTTTGCTATTCCAAGTGCTTGGAAGAAGCTGCCTGGCATCTCATTCATCAAAAGCCATGGCCCAGGGAGAAGTTGCAAAGACCTTGCCTGGATTTATTGTCCCCTCCCACCTCCTTCGACATGGTGGCTGGCCCAC
>NW_007248046.1:220890-311901 GCF_000164805.1 Carlito syrichta | reverse complement strand
CCCGCCCCGCACCAAAGCACCAGGCTACAGCTTCTGGCCTCTGCCCCCACCTGGTGACCCAGAAAAGCAGACAGCACCTGGGGTGAAGCAGCAAGTGTCTTCCACACTCAGCACCCTGAAAAGGACGCCATCATGTGCTACTTACCCTTGCCTTGACCATAAAGTCATCTTAATGTACATCGGTTCCGGGTAATGACTATTTTCCAAGAAGGTCACACTCTTGTTTCTTTCTTTATCAGTTAATTGAACAAATTTTGAGACCACAAAAGAGAAACAAGTAGCAGCTATAAAAAGGAAACAAATGGAACACCTTTAAATGGGAGAGAAGCAATCAATCAATACACATCCAAACATAGAACAATACTCGAGTAAAATTTTATCGCGTCAGGTGTTGTGAGCGCCCCAGTGAAAAAATAAAGCAAGATAAACAGAGAGTCATGGGCAGTGCTGATTAAAGTAGGAGAGCCAGAAAAGGCCTCCGTGATGTGCTTCTGTGTGTGCAGAGACCCCAAAGAAAGGAACCAGAGGGACATCCAGGGAAAGAACTCTACCGGCAGAGAGAACTGCACGTGCGCAGGGCCTCAGATGGAGCACACACGTGTCCCCCGGAGAGTTGGAGTCTGGTGAGCGAGGGGAGGTGGAAGGAGGCGCGAAGCTGGGGAGTGACCGGGAGTCAGCTCCTGGAGAGCCTGCAGGCTGTGGAAACACGTCTGCATTTGATGTCCTGTTTCGACCTGGAGAAAAGCAGGCTGGAGCTGAGATGGCCAAGGGAATCAAGAATCACAACGTGGAGTGGCCACTGGCTCTTCCGCACTTCGGTCTTTAGGGGTTTCATCCCCAAATTCCCATGCCCAATCAACTCCAGTCACTTTGGCCAGAAAGGACAACCCACAAGGAGGGCCATCCGACACCTATTCACAACGTATGCAGAGCTGATTTCCGGCACCATTCTGAGGTAGGGGAAACTTATGAAATGTCCAGCCTCCAGGATTGCCTCTTGCCCGACTGGCCCCAAATTTTCTCCTCCACATTGCCCCAGATTTCCTCGGAAGACGTTCAGTCCCCTTGTTATCTCTGTGTCTCTGCTACACTCATCACCATCCAAGGACAAGGAGAAGGTCAGGATCAGTCACTGGATCTTAGGATGGATTGAATCCCGTGTTTAATATCTCCCGAAATAGCTGCCCTTTCAGCTTGTCTCTAATTATTGATGGATATTCCTGTTCTCTAATTCTCCTCGTGAGGGAGTGACAAGCATGAAAAAAAACACTGTCGGCTTAGACACCTGTAGAGTTCCCTGACCTATGAGACATGACGTGAAGATAAGAATGACCCAACACAGCGCATGAAAAAAGGCTTAAAAATACAGCAGTCTATAAGGGAAGAAGTAGGTCCTTGCCTACCACTATGATCAACCCAACATAGTGAATATTGTCTAAAAGGATGACATGAAGGTTGGTTGTACAAACTGATGGTCAGAACAAATGCCCAGAAGGCAACTTCCTGGATCAGAGAGGTAAAGTCAGGGACTACCAGGGAACCAGGAACGTGACTCCGGGAAGCAATAGGGCTGGAAAGAGTAGACAGGCATCAGAAAGAATTTTTAAGAGGAGCAGCCACCAATATCACAGGTGCAACTCATTTTTCAGAGTTGCATATTCATATGTGCCCGCATGGTGGCACAGATGCTCCAGAACCAAGGGAAGATCAGTGTCCATTGCTAAGTCATTTTACCTCAAGCTAAATACCTCTAGAAGTCTACATTGTTGAATCCTCACTTTGTGGTGAATTTTTTCTAAAATTCTTCATAAATATATGATTTTAAAATAAAAAATATAGATGGGATACTATTGATATTTATCTCTACATACTAGTTGATACTCCTTTTAATATCAATATTCTATTACTTTTTGGAGGAGGGTAAATGGGCCTTTCTCCATTTTCTTAATTTTCATGTATCCCTGGGCTCTAGTGAATGGATGTTTTTCTCTTTCCAGTAGAGACATATATGTGCTCAGATTAAAATTTGTTCCAACAGAAAATCAATTCCACTAATGGCATCTTACTTTGTTTTGGAAGAATAAAATAACTATAAACAAAAAACCCTAAACAATGAGGTATTCACATCTAAGAAAATAAGCGGAAAATAATTTTAAAGTTGCTGAGATTAATGTGTCATTCTTAACCCTAAGAAAGCTTACTGAGTTAGGTCATTAGCCTCGATAGAAAACACATCTGTACAACTTCATTACAGCAGCCAGTACAGCTGCCAGAGTCAACCTGAAGCACGAAATCAACACTAAAAAGTTAGTATCAAGACCACCGACAGATTCCTACTAGCAATGATCTGAGTCTACCTAACCCTCAAGCCAGGGAGACTTCTCCAAAAGATAATTGCATGGTCTGAGAAGTCACTGCGTTATGTGTATAGCTTCATGACTAAGCATGTCCTAAAACTCCTAGAAACTCTGGCCGGAGCAGGGCATCATGGAAAGTGCTTCCTCCCTGGTAAAGGCCATTCTATTTACTTTAAGCATGGCTCCAAAGGAAGTGTTGTCAGTATGATATGAAACGATCAGGGAACAATGAATACCACCTAAATATCCTTTCACACTTCTTTTAGGCTAAACAAGCAGCCTCTACTAAAAAGTATAGTCAGATAATATGCACTATATATATATATAGTGCATATTATCTGACTATACTTTTTAGTATAAAAAGTTATACTAAATTTTTATACTAAAAGTTATACTATACTATTCTATAAATAGATTTCATAAACATATAGAAATGTATTATATATATATAGCCCTTACAGAAGAGGGTTTGTGAGATAATTTTTCCTCAAAGTGTAGCATTTATATATATCATATCACCTTGTCTCTTCTTTTAAAAGTGTGTGTTTCCTCTGATCAAAGACAAAAGAAGATCTATGAACCTGATCATGTTGTCATTTTGGCTCTGGATACCAGAAAGCTTAGAGGGAACATTCATTCTCAATTATACCTGATGTTCTTAACCTATTTTTCAAAACTTTTCCCCCCTCTTCAAATTTCCTCATCCTCACTATTTAAGTTTTGTTTTACTAATCTGATTTAAATAATTGCTTTGCTTATGTATGTCATATTTTTTGAAATGTCATGTCCTTTTTGTAAGTATGATATGTATAGATAATAAAGATATTTGATATATGTATTTATACATACATAAATATACAATTAAATAAGATAATAGCTAGCTATTATGTATTTACGCTTGACGATGAATGTGCTCTGCTCTTCCTCAAGGAAAATCTGAAGATGAGTTTTGACATGGAAGAAGGGACCCAGGGTACTGGGAACAAAAGAACCCATGTCCAGATGGGAAACCTCAGGTACCAAAAGAATCCTCCTTTGTCACATTAATCACCAGTCAACACTGTCCAGAGACAGACTCTGGTTCTGAGCAGGCTCAGGGGGGAGACACATAAAGGAGAGTAGGTCTTCAGTTGTAGGAGATCACCAGGTGGGGGCTGGAGAGTCTGCTGCCCCTGAGTGCTCTGGTGCCAATTCCCAACCAGAGAGCCACCAAGCAAACACCGAAACCCAGTGTCAGCTCTAGGACTTCTTCGTCTCTTGGAGCCACTAAACTGGAAAGAATCACGGACTGGCCTGTGTGGCTAAAAGAAACGCAGTCACACTTTGGTCTTACCCCACAGGATGGGTAAAGGTAGGTTGCTCATATTCTGTGTTATCTCACGAGAGTGTTTCCGCCCATAGGTGGAATGCTTTTAAATAGGTCATCAGTAGAGGAGATCAAGCCAGTTAAAACCACTCAACTCAGATGGCATCCAAAGCACTTTGATAAGCCACCCCAACTAGTGAGCCGCTCAGTCAGTTTCCCAGTTTCAGTTATACTTGTTCAAGCCCTGGTGACAATCTAGACCCTTTAAGACCTGCCCAGAGGAGGAGCCTAGGGAAACCTAACAAGGTGAGGCCACTATGGGAAGAGGTCAGCGGGCTCTCTGGAGCACAGTCAATTTAAATGTGCCTGGGCAGGTTACAACGTGATGAAGGGGAAAGTGCACATGAGAAGGTGGTTCAGTCAGGTGGAAGGCGAGTCAGATTGGACTTGATGGATATTCACATCTCTCTAAGGCACACTTCAAGCAGGAAGAAGAGCCCGACAGGAGCTTGGAAATAAGGTTCAGTCTCACCTAGCTCCGTGACCTGGGTCCAGCTCCAGGAGAAAACTGTAGTGGGAACCAGAAGTTAAGACCTCAGCAGGCAGAAGATCTGCTAACTGATCACACTTACAAGGGGCTTGAGAGGGAAGCAGAGGTGAAGGTGCGGACAGGGAATCTCTGGAACATACCAGGCAATGAATGCAGAGTTACAGACTACAGCGCGTCCTCACTGAGGGGGGAGGACAAAGACCCTCGGTGTATTGCCAGGCAGGTCTCCACTGATTCAGGAACCGAGTAGGAACTACAAGCCTGTGGATGGCAGGCCCGAACGCCCAGAGCTGCAGTTTCTGCTTGCATCTGACACAGGCCTTCCCCACCTAACATGGCAGAATCTGCAACTGCAAGAGTGTGATTCAGCCCTGCAGAGAGCACAGCCCAGGCCCAGGGGAGCAAAATCGCAGGAAGAAGCCCACACGAGGAAGACGGATTGGTTCACAAGCTCAGTCTCAGAAAAGAGAATGACCTTCACAGTACAATCGTGTATTACTAAGTTTCAGGTCAAATAATGATACTGCAAAGGATAATTTTATTGTAATTTTATGAATAATTCTCCAGAACCTTTATTCTCTCTTATAAACTTTTTTGTCTAAATATTTCATACAAGCCCTTCTTTCGAAAAGAAAAAGAAAAAGAAAAACCAGAATTCTTATCATACATCAGCCTGATGTGTTTTATAATAATGTTGCTTGAGTTAATGAAAATCCTGAGATGAAACTTATTACTTAAATTATTTTAAGGTACATTATACAGCTTGTAGAAAACTGCCATTTTCCCTGCTGGATAAACCACTTCCCTCTGGTTTTGCATAATAATTACTTGAAATTCACAGATTCAGACGTTATAAATCACCGCATCCCTTTGAAACACAACTGGTCGATTGTCTTCCTCAGCTAAAGTGAATTGAGTGGCTATTTTGTAGACTATTATAATCCAGGATACAAATTAAGTCAAAATTAACTGTATACAAAATCTATTGCAAAGGAGCTTATAAACTCACCACCTGAAAGTTTTATACAATAGCAAGAAAACACAACCAAGGGGCCAATTTAATATGAAAACTCTCATAGGGAATACCTTTTATAATTAATTAGTGATTGCAGACTATTCATTGTTGTAACTAAATTATGATACCTCACAATTTATTTTTCTTTAAGAAAAACAGCAAACTGTAAGCTTTTTTGCCTATGATGCAGTCACAGTCTGAAGAAGGAGCAGAATCATACATCATCTCCATAGGAAATAAATGGTGTCCTCTATTTTCTCCAAGAAATGTTGAAGGCCATGGTTCCAAGTAAACTGCACTTGCTCACACAGCCAGGGCTGGTTTCGTGGGCGTGACAGCTGCGCCTCGCGCAGGGCCGCACAGTGAAAAGGACTGTGCCCTGGATTCAACACTCCACCACCATCTTGAAAAGTATTCATAATTTTTTTAAGGAGAGACCCTGCATTTTCATTTTACATTGGACCCCTCAAATTATGTAGCCAATTCTGCACAAAGAGATGCCAATTGCAAGTCTTGTCCACTGCCATGAAATTCACAGTGTCTGATGCAACAACAACAACAAAAAAAAACAGGAAACATTCATTGAATGAATTACATCAGATGGAATCCCTAATTTTTAAGACAAATTCTAGTCTACTCCAAGCAGTCGACTTTCTTTAAGGCTTGTGGGGTGAAAAAGGTTAAAGGGTGTTTCCCCCACTAATAATGCTTTCCCATATCAATTTGGCCGTGTTAATCTCTTGCCCTTTTTTTAACAACATGCAACTTATTTATTTAAACTATTTGTGACCAAGGTTACATCAGTGCCAATTCAGTGTAAGTATGTCCAGAAAACCCTGGAGTACCCAGGCAGGCCACCAGAACTGCTTTTACATGAGGACCCATTTCCGTAAGTACTTTCTTCAGAAAGAAAAGAAAAAAAGAGTCATTTGGAATTTTGCAGTTAGAGCCGTAAAGCCCTTGAGCAAAGAGAGAGCTCTCAAGCTGGGATCCGGAAAAGCAGGGAGTCATTCTGTTCAGGAAGAGCTTGACTGGGCGTTGGCAAGGGCTGCCCCACAGGTGGGCATCACCACATGCACTTCTGTAGGCAGGTTTAGGGATGCCTGCACAGTTGATGTCGTCCTATCTGTGACAGTAGAGCACTATCTAGGGCTGGTCTTGGTGGCCACGTATGCACCCTATGACCCAGTTCCTATGGTCCCAGTGATCGGACACACAACTGCCCCAGGCTCGAGGGCAGCTTCTTCCTGGAGATTTTGAACTGAGACTTAGAGAGCTGCAGTCACTGAAAGGTCATGCAGAGGTGGGGCTGGAATGACCACTTCTGACCACTACATGCACTAACTCTTAAGTCCGAGAAAGCCAGAGCACTTAGAAAAATAAGGTCATAGAGCAGATGTGCTGAGAGAAGTGGAAGCCAGAAACCCAGAGAAAGACAGGGTGGCTACCTCCATTCCTAACATTTTCCCAGTTTTCAACTCCATTCTCATAAAGCCCAGCTTATTTCCACGTTTATTACGTTAAGTAAATATTATCTCCCTGAGGGAGCCTTGTTTCTTGCAATCAAAGGTCTAGTGCACAATTCCTGAAAAATGTATCCTAAGGTATTTGATCGCATTTACTGTGAAACACCAACAGCTTGGATCACCTAAGATAAAGCTGATCATCTAGGGTTACTGGGATTATCCAGGGTTGGTCATCAGAGCTATTATTAGGTTAAAAAAAAGATTATCTCAACCTCAAAAGAAAGAGAGAGAGATTTATGATAGTCTTATATAAGCTGGAAAAGTATTTGCTTCTTCTCTGTGCCTGTTCCAGCTGTTTCTAATGCGCCCACCCAGTGCCAGTTAGAAGGTAGGAAACCCAGTCCTCCCTAGAACTGTTCAGAGTCCAGCATTTGAGCAGCCACAGCCAGAGCATCAGCAGAAAAGCCATGACAATGACACCGCATTCCCCAAGAGTGTACGGGAACTTAAAAGAAAGAAAAGAATCTCAAGAACAGGAACAAAATCAAGCAGAGGGGATTGGATTCAAAAGCTGTTGCAATGATCATCCACATCTTCGACTATCCCCATGACTGGGAGAATCTGAGAAAGCCAAGAGTAGTTTCACATGCCACTGCTCTGATGGCGTTTTATAAACTCACTCAAGATCTTGGCTGTAAGTTTTCTTGTTGTACTGCTCCATTTGTCCTCCTCCAATAAGCTTTCAAAGGCAAGACAATCCCAAGAATTCACTTTTATACTCCACAATATTTAGTACGACACTGGACACATGGAAGGTGCTTGAAAATACTTGTTTAACTGAATTGATTGAAAAACTAGTTTGCCAAATAGGGTTAATAATTTTTTATTTGTTATATGGCAGAATCTAGCCCAGTGTCTTGATAGATAAAAGAAAACAGTGTAAAACACAAAAGAAAAATGCTTCAGTTACCTTCAGCTCTAAACCTTAATTGATTTTCAAGTCTTTGTTGCATTTTCTCTCAAATATTGCTTAAGACTTTTTCACAACATGGATTTCTACCAGGCCAAGCTTGAAACACATTATTTCAGTCCAGTTGAAGTGACACAAACACACAAAGGTCATATTGGGGTTCTTTTGGGGTTTTTTTGTTTTTTGTGGTTTTTTTTTGGTCTAGAGCAGATTTCTTTTGTCTGTTGAGTTTATGCTTAGCCCAAGACATCATACCTTGCATAGCTGTCTGCATACACTGGGCACTTAATAAGTACTTTGTTGTTTTAAGTAGTCTAAGGTCCTGAGACAGTCTTCCAGTTAGCCCACGACTAGCCGTAAAATAAAATGGAAAGGCTGTTAGAAATGAAAGTTCCAGAAGACAAAAATGCCGATAGCCATCATGCCTTCTCCTCAACTGCTGCGTCAGAATAGGCACTGGAAATCAGAGTGTCTTCTTGTCTATGGTTCCCTGTGATGAGCACCCAGCTCCCCTCTGAGCTCTGACTATCCAGACCTCCACCCAGGTGACCAGGCCATGCCAGGGAGTCTCTCCTTGGCAGCCTGGCCTCTCTCTCTTGCCTCTCTTGTGACCTCCTAACCCAGATGGAAGACGGACACACTGGCTTCCTCATCCACTGGAGGACCCTGGGCTCTGGATCTTCAGCCTTTACTTTTTACCACTCTCCCTCGAATGCCTGGCACGTGGCTGTCCCATCCCTGGCCCTTCTGGACCATAACAACACCTTCTTTCTATCTGCCTTCTCTCCTTTATTTTTCATCGTCCCTTTGGACAAACACTGAGTATCATTTACTATTACTCTAAGAAGCGAAGATCAGGAAGACAATCGAAAGCACTCATAATCCAGTGACAGGCACTGCCAATTAAACCAACTATTAGAACACAACAGGATCGATGTTTTCTAGAAATATACGCAGTGAAGTCCTTGATTCTTCTGGGCAGAGGCAAGGAAAACTCTACAGAAAGGATGGAATCTGAGCTACATTTTAAGGGCTATCGATTATTTTGCCAAATGCTAGGCTTTCAAACATTACTTCTAGGCAGTATGAGGAAGAGAGCCTGTATGACTGTAACTACATTCTAGAAATTTCACTCAGGTAGGCATGGGTGACTTATGGGCAGGATAACAAATGTCTGTGTCGTTTTTAGACTTTTAAAAATTTATATATAAGCCATTATCTATTTTTCACAGTTCATTATATTTACCATTTTTCTTTCATTTAGTGAAAGTATTTAATGACATCCTAAAGGTTAGCATGAAAGTAATAACAAAAAGATAATCCTAACTGTTCCTGAGAAATTTTCTATTTTTTATTGCGAATTTTAAAATTACAATTAAAAGTCTAAACTATTTCTAAAATGTGTATTTATTTTTATTACCAATATGGTTTTTGAAATTATTATACAAGTCTGTATTATAAAATATAAATATAAGAATTACCACATATAAATCAACAACTATGATTAGCCTTACATTTGGCTAAAATTTTCCTACTGATTTACTTCATATGAAAGTGTCTCTATAATTACTTGACACTGAAACTTAAAATTCTACTATTAGAGATGGGGCATTAGATTTGATACAAAGTCTCCCTCCCAAAACTACTTTAAAGCAATAGTGGAATACTGACTGGAGAGATAACTATTATCAGACAATAGCACCTAAAAGAGAATTAGGTTATCAAATGTGTTTCACCTGATAAATAAGTTCAAGTTGGTTACTGAGAAAATTGGATTCTTAACAGAAAATTACTGACAAAGAGGGGAGAACTGGTCTGGGTAAGATTTTTTTTTTTTTGAGTTGGAGTCTCACTCTGTCACCTAGACTGAAGTGCAGTGGCCGCAGCCTCGACCTGCCGGGCTCCGACGATCCTTCCGCCTCAGCCATCCGAGTAGCCGGAATTACAGGCACGCGCTACCACGCCCGGCTGATTTTTGATTTATTGTAGAGATGAGGTCTCACCAAATTGCCCATGCGGGTCTCGAACCCGCAGGCTCAGGCAATCCACTCACCTCAGCCTCCCAAGGAGCAAGATTACAGGCTGAGCCACCGAGCCTGGCTAGATTTTTAATAGCAGGCATTAGAAAGCCAGGAGTAACCGGGCACAGTGGCTCAAACCTGTAATCCCAGTACGTTGGGAGGCGGAGGCGAAAGTATTGCCTGAGCCCAGGGGTTCAAGACCAACCTGGACAACTTGATGAGACCTCCTTACAGAGAAAAGTATCATCTCATTCAAGCAATTAAGGGGTAGGAGTTGTTCTAGACCCCTCACTGGATGTGAATACCACAGCTCTTTTCTCTAGTTGGGGGCAGCTAAAACTCGGTTGTCTGAGGGCTCTGAAAAAAGACTACTGAGGTTTCTGAAAAGTGAACAAAAGCAAGGAGACGGCAGAAAGAAGCTGAAGTTTGGAAAAGAGAGCTGGGAAATGTTTTCTTTTCTTTTCTTTTTTTCCCTTTCCTTTCTTAAAACTTTGTCTCTAGGGATGAGCCCCAGCCATAGAGTGAGTTGGCAGTGGCAGCAGCCACCACACTTCCAAGGGAGCTGTATTTCTGGCCAGAGAAATAAGGAAGTGGATTCTGCAGACCGGAGAATACAGCGGCATGCCAGCGCCTTGAGAGCAGAAAAGGGAATCCCTAAATCTGCCAGTGTATACGAGTCTCAGGTTCGCCCTTCACCTATGCATGTGTGGGACAGACCCAGCCCAGCACAGTCGCGTCTTAGGGAAACAATCTGAGATTTGAGCCACTGCCCACATCTCTGACAAACACTGGAGTTCCTCATGTGTGGAACATACGCAAACTAGCAAAGGAAATGCTTTGAGAACTGAACTGAGATATAAACCACAGCCAAAGAAGATAAGAGAGAGCATTTGGCCTTAACCTACTCAAGTTGTTTGCCTTCTAAACATCAACATTCTCCAGAAGATTATAACCAGATCCACAGCCTGTACAACAGAACATTCACATAATCCAGGATAAAGGCCAAGATTGCTCAACATGCCAAGAACCAAGAAAGCCTGACCAATTCTCAAGGGACAATACAATAAACAGATGCCATTTCCAAGATGACTCAAGTACTGGAATTATCAAGCAAAGACTTTAGAGCAGCTGTGATAGCTATTCTCTGAGCTAAATAATAACGCAATTGAAATACATGAAAGGATAAGAGTTCTTAGAGAAATGCATACTATAAAAAAAATGCAATGGAAATTTTTGAGTAGGAAAAATCTGAAATAAAAAATTCAAAAGATGAGGTCTACACAAGATTAGTGATACCAAGAATTTGAAGATAGATCCATAAAATGATATAATCTGAAGAAAATAGGTAATTTTTTTAAAAAACAGCAGAGCCACAGAGACCAACAAGACATTTTCACGTATGCATGATATATCATAATACTATAAGAAAGGGGTTGGCAATAGTGGGACACTGCCAGCAGAGGGTGGGAGGCCAGAGCGACACACTTCATCAATAAGAGTGCTAAGTGAGAGCCAAAGTGAGGACCAAACGTTACCTGCATAATGACCATTTGTAGACCGAATCCTGAATTGTGCCCCACATATGGCATGAAAGAAAGAAAAGAAGGAGGGAGTGAGGGAGGGAGGAAGAATACTATAAGAAAGGGATTGGCAGTCATGGGACACTGCTGGGAGGGGGGACACAACATCAGTAATGATGCTATTTACCTGTACGATGACCACTGATGCACCCAACCCTGAATTGTACCCCGCATCTTTACAACAAAAGATAATAATGAAAAAAGACATTATCAAAAGGTCTATATACAGGACGCTGGAATTCCAAAAGAAGATAAAAGATTCAGGTAGAATATTTAGAAAAAAATAATGACCAAAAATGTAGTAAATTTTGGTAAAAGATATGTATTAACAGATCTAAGAAGTCCAGAATTCCCTTATCGGAAGACAATTCTGTATGGCATTTCTGCATATTTTATGTCAGTTTTTGCTTCCGATTATATTTCCAAGCATGTTTGTATAGCAAATAACTTTGGATGATAGAGCTAGCATCTCCCTCTGAAGCTAAGGGTAGATTTGTTTCATGACCCTTATAATAAAAAGATCATGTATTTTTTTCAGGCAAAAGTTGGGCATATCTCTTATGAGTTCTTCTAAAATAGTGGGCTTTCCTCAGCTAAAACTCAAACCTATAGTACACACAGCATCTTTCTGGGCTACTCCATATCACAGCATGGGACTTGGGAGGCAGGTAGACCAGTGGGAATATGAAGCTCATGCTGCCTGCCGTACCTTGGGTAAAGAGGTCCCTGGTCTCTCACCCAGGAGTACTGTATCTTCTACCAGCATCTGTGAAACCGTAGCAGGCTAAGCTGTTAGCTTGCAAGTAGGATGAAATCTCAGACCCTTCACCATTCTTGATCACTCCCAAACTAGATAATCTCAAAAATAAAAAATAAGCCACGCTTGGTGGCTCAGCCTGTCATCCCGTGCCTTTGGGAGGCTGAGGTGAGTGGATGGCCTGAGCCCGCGGGATCTAGACCCGCCGGCAGCGAGATCTCATCTCTACAATAAATCAAAAAATCAGCCGGGCGTGGTAGCGCATGCCTGTAATTCCGGCTCCTCGGGAGGCTGAGGCGGAAGGATCGCCGGAGCCCAGCGGGTCGAGGCTGCGGGGGCCGGGAGCGGCCACTGCCCTCCAGTCTGGGCGACGGAGTGAGACTCCGACTCAAAAAATAAATAAATAAAAATAAAAAACGATTCCTGGATTTGTCATAACCTAAATTCCGAACACCAAACACAAAGAAAAAATCTTGAATGCAGCTGGTGAAAAAACTGTGACAGACAGTAGAATAATAACTTGAACGTCCACGGATTGCTCATCAGAACAACGTAGGCCAGAATGCAGTGGAACATTTTTGAACAGCAGAAACAAAAGGGCTGTTGACTCAGAATTCTATATCCATCAAAAAATGTCCCTCAGAAACGAAGGATTAATGATGCCATTCTCAGACAAAGAAAAACCAGTAAAATTCAGCAGCAGCAGACAAAAAATGATAGAGTAGCTTTTTCAAATTGAAGGGAAGCAATACCACAGGAAAATTTGACTCTTTGGAAATAAAAGAGAACAACAGAAATGATAAATCCAAAAAATTCGACCGGGTGTGGTGATTTGTGCCTATAATCCCAGCACTTTGGGAGACCGAGGCAGGAGGATTGCTTGAGCCCAGAAGTTCGAGACCAGCCCGAGCAACATAGAGAGACCTCATCTCTACAAATATATAAAATAAAATAAAATAGATTATCTTTTCCTTCTTAAGGTCTGCCAAAAGCAAAAATCATAATGCTCTGTTCTGGAGTTTCAACTTATCTAGATGCTGTATGGTATCTATAACACAAAAGACAAAAAGGTTAAAGAGAGCTATATGGTTGCAAGTTCGATGCCTTTAACATGAAGCGGTAACAGTAACCGTATTAGACTATGAAAGGTTATGTATGAGGGGGGACTCGGAAAAAACTGAAATTATTTTTTGGAGGCAGACCCCTTGTGGTACAGGCTTCCTCCACGAGGTAAGTGTCCTGGGAACTCATCAGCATCAGTGTACCAGTTAGAGTTGTTGGCAGGGTCCACATTCAGTTTCAGGGAAATCTTTTCTGGAGATTCTTTCAAGGCGTTTGCCCACTTCACGACGGGTGATTTACGTGAACACCCTGCTCACACCACACTGAGGGTTCAGCAAATTTTGACCCCAAATGGCGTGATCCCTGTGCCCCACCCTCCTATTCACCAAGTCTTGCCCCACGTGATTTCTTTTTGTTTGCTTCCCCAGACGAAAAAAGTCCTCAAAGACATTATCAAAAAAGTTTATATATGTTTTGCCAAGATGGCGGAGGTGAAACAAAATATGGTAGAAGCACTAAAAGGACTCAAAATTGATGAGTTCGAAAACTGTTCTGAGCAGAGGAAAAGTGTCTCAATAGGTGTGCTGCATCAGAGAATGCTTTGAAGGTACCTGAAGTTTAAACATGTGAATAAATACACAGTTTTTTATAAATAAATTCCAGGATTTTGGGTCCCCCACCTCTATATTGTAATGCCTAAAACAACCATTGAGAAATAATACGAAGATCAAAATTTGTATGTTCAAATAATCCCAAAAAAGGTGGGAGCAAAAATAGGATGAAAGAATAGTTGAAGAACAGGAAACCCAGGGGACAGAGAACAAATAATAAAATGGTAGACTTAAGTCCAACTATTGCAATAATTGTATTAAAAGTTATGGCCTACTTCCAAAAAATAGAAGAGGAGGGATCACTTCCCAACTCATTCTCTGAGGGCAGTATTACACCAGCCCAAATGAGACAAATGTTGACATGAGACTTCAAGTTATAGGCAATAAAATAAATTTAAGTTTATATATTTTATTAAAAATAAAAGACGTTGTGTATAAAATTATATTTCCATAATTATATGCATATTAGTAATGCTATAACTCTAGGGTTTTTTACCCTAAATACTAGGCATTTTTACCCTAGAGAGTACAGTAGAGTCTTATGAAAGAAATTGAATGGAAATATAAATTTAAGCAGAAAAAAGAATAATGTAAAATTATTGTTAAGAAGAACATGTTTTTTTGACTGGACAGTAACAAGGTCAAATCACTATCATAATTAGATCCTATTGGACACATTTTTTAAACGTGTGTTAATGGTTTCTTTAAATATATCAATACTTACTCTATGCCAGAAATTACATTCTTCACAACTATTAAAGTTAGAATGATACATTTTAGACAATAACTTAAAAATGATTGGGTTTTGTTTTGTTTTTTGTCTTTGTTTTGTAGAGACAGAGTCTTGTTGTGCTGCCCAGACTGGTCTCTAATTCCCGGTCTCAAGCAATCCGGCTGCCTCAACCTCCTAAAATGTGGGTATTACAGGCATGGGCCACTGCTCCTGGCAAAGGGTTGACAGATTTTGAAACACATTTTGAGATTATTCAAATAAAAGAATTTGAGACTACCAGAAGACAGAAGCTCGTGACAGCTAAGTTATGAAACTTACAGCTCTGTGGTAGACTATGGCAGGAGGAAAAAAGGAAAGCCTTCCTCCTCTGAATGTGCGAAGAATGTAAAACAGCCGGCCACTCTTGACATCTCCCACAGTGGGCGGGACTCTCTTTTCTGGCTCCCTCACAGGTCCTCGGGGAAGTGTCTACTCCCCTCTTCCAGGACGTTGAGTGAAAAGGAAGAGGTGAAACAAAAATTGGCAGAAGCACTCAAAGGAATCAAAATTGGTGAACTGAAAAACTCTTTTGAGCAGGGGGGAAAGCGTCTCAATAGGTGTGCTGCATCAGACAGAGAGTGCTTTGAAGGTGACTCAAGTTTAAACATGTAAAACTAAATACATGATTTATTTATTGGGAAAATGTAATTGACCATTTAGCTACATAAATTGTAAAACATAAAACTTAGCTCTTCTTGTTGTTTGACCATGCTGCACATGGAGAGTTTTTCATCAAAAACAAAAACAAAAAAGAGAACGATAGACAAGAAACATCATCTCCAGTAGCTCTCTGGCCAGCAACAGACATTGTCCCTCCAAACATGGGATGCTTCTTGAACTGGCTGTGGTCAACAAGGGCATGATCCATCCAACCTCCTTCGGGTACACTTTCCTAAAGTTGGAATACATTTCTTGGGCTAGGGCTCCAGACAGGATTGAATTCCACCAGCCCTTGTGTGTTAAACAAAATCCAGAATTCAGAATGATGCTGTAACTCCATGGCTTCTCTTGACCTTCCAGATCATGGCTGTTTCCTGATCATGGCAAATTTATTGATCATAGGAAAGGAAGTAGCTCTTTTGATAACCTGGTTCTGTGGCATGAGCTCAGAGTAATCTCTGAAAGCTGAAAGTCTCTGGAATTTTCTGTTCCCTCATTTTTCCCACTGATTCTATAATCAATTTTGTAATTGTAATTACCGTAATTGATTATTTCTCTTAACTAGATGGAGCAGTTTCTGATGGTTACACCTCTGTTGGCCTGGCTCCTCTGGAACAAGCTGTCAGTCACAAAAGACCTTCCAGATTCCATTCTTCAGGTAAGAAGGTAAGTTTGAACACAAGGTTGATTCTGAAATCTGCACACTCACCTCAACCCTTCTCATCAGCAGCCTAAGGAGCTCAGCATTCCCATCTCAAGAGTAGCAAGTAAGGGACTTGCCATTTATAACCGGCGCGAATTCAGAGCCCCCTAATGATCCTGTCTCTGCCTAGCTAGTTTGGAGCTCCAAGCTGGAGTCATCCTTGGTCTACATTGGTTTACATTTCTACACTCATTTTTCTGGATGACCATCCCTGTTAAATGTCTCATCCCTTCACGGAAACTAGACTCTTTGGAAATTACCACATCATTTAGTTAATTCATCACATTTCTTATGTCTGTTCATTTAGACTTTGAGCACTACCATCTCACATCTCTGAAAGAAAGAAAGTTTTTGCAACTTTATTCCCTTTCTGCACTTCAAGCAAGGTTTCTGTGCAGGTGTCACGGCTTACTGATTTTCTATCCCAAATTTCCTCCTCTTCTGAAAAATTGAAGGCCTCTATTTGCTTTAAATAGTAATTTTACCAACTCACACAGGCCAGTGCAATGCTTTTAATTTAGGCTATTCGAGGCAGTGCACAAGGCTCCCATGAGGAAAGGAAATACATTTTGTTTCCCAAAAACTCACTTCCATCCACAGGCAATCAAGGCTGAATTATTGTAAACCTGCAAGCACTCGAAACTACATCCGTCAGAAGGCATTAGGCCTGCAATAAGGTCCTTAATCCACATCTGTAATTTTCCTAGATCTACCTATTTACCTGGGAGAATCTGAACTTCTGTCAATCTCCTCATCTCTTGTTATTCTTTCCAGACAGCTTCATCCCCAGACAGACACACCGTGTGTTTTCACCTCTTTGCTGTACATCGTGACATTACTACAGCTCCTACTTTGGAAGTCTACTTCATGACCTCTGTTTTCTGACCACACGGTAATGACCATCTGTGAGTTCATGGCCACATGCCTTTCCTGATCTGGGTGCCTTTAAGTATCAGGCCCTGCCTTCCTGTCAATGCTGTGGATGGAAGGCAAGTCTGTGAAGTTGAGCGTATCTGTGTCAAATTCCTCTGAGTCCAGCAACCAGTCTGTCTGTTGGAGCCTTCCTTCCTTCATCTATAAAATGGGATTGATAATACTTACCTTATTATGTTGTCAGAAAAAACAAATGAGATAATTTACGTAAAACACCTGGCTCAGCACCTGGAAACATAAAAGGGAAACGGATGAGTCTTTTGAAATGTAATTCTCCAGATGTGGTTTTATGACTCAGTCTATTGCTCATGACTAATAGAGGATTTGCTTAAAACCCCCTGGGGGTGCTTCCCCGGATGCCATGCAATTCGTTGTTGGAAATAGTCTACAACTAATTACAAAACTTTTTTTAATTTTAGGGAATGTGTTGTAGACTTACTGAAATCGAATGTCATGATTACACGGGTAGGGGAGGTGCCTTCCTGGGCCCTCCCTCTCCCTGCTGCTGTTCTCAGTCACTCCTCTAGCAGTAATTCTCCCCAGGTTAACTCAGGACAGAAATCACTTCCTTCTTCCATGTCTTTACTTCGCACGAAAGACTTTCTTCCCAATTCCACTCTCAAGGTACCCAGTGCTCCTAATGTATTTCCTATAGTTGTATTCTTCAAGCAAACCTTATGTATGTGCTAAACTCCCAAAAGAAGTGGCCTGCCCCAAATCACAAAATGAAAATCAGCATGTAACCAGAGATGGGGAATTTGATCGGTTTGGGAATCAGGACTGTTTCCCTATCATGTGGTCCCAAGACACCGGCTGGGGACCCAGGATAAGCGGTTGGCAACGCTTCCGACTCATACGACATCTGAAAGTTGCTTGTCTGCTTTTGTCAGTCACTAGGGTTTGAAGAAGGGTCTTCGATACTTGGTGAAGTAAGTTTATATGTGCAGTTGGTACAGGCTAGAATTCAACCTTTGTCTCTAAACAAAAGAGGTTACACTTTCTATTTGCCCAGCTGTAGATCAAATGTTACTAAAGTGCAGGGGTCACATACCAAATTTAATTTGCGCTCACAAGAAGATCCACACAGGAAGAGATTCACTTAACTATTAACTAACTGAAAATCAAGTCATGACAAATTTAAATGATGTATGATATTTTGGTACACTTAGTTGGGGTGTGTTGATGGAAAAATATTTCAAAATTTTGCTCTAAACAACCGAGTACCTTTTTATGAGAAATTTATACTGAAGCAAACATAAAAAGGAAAACTCAGCATTAATCTTCACACTATAAAGACAAATTTGCATGACATGGAAAATTCAAAAGAAAATTAAAAGTGTCCATAACCCAACCAATCAAAATTTTTTCATTATTCACTAACATTTTCATGTATTTTCTTCCATTCTTTTTTTCTCTGCTCCATTTTTAAAACATTTGCAATAACATAACCATTTTGCTTAACATCCTGTTTTTCTTCCAGTTTATTATTATAACCTGAGCAGTCGCCATCTCTCATTTTAAAATTCTAGATGCAATTTCAATAATTCTATAACATTGAAATTATCCATAATAAACTGTGGATGCACACTTTATTTCACCATGATCAGTTATGATATTTTCAATACTTTAATTTGCATACCAATATTTTGTCCATTTAAACTTATCAACATTTCTGATTATTCCCTCAGCATAGAATTCAAAAAATTAAATTATTAGGTCAAGTTAAGAGCATGAAGCTTTGAAAGTCAGACATACCATGTATGGAATTTCAGATCCACCAAAAACTATGAGATCTATGTTCTTCGGCACATCAATTGCCATCTCTGAGGCTCCACTCCTTGGTCTGCAAAGCAGGGAATGGCAATTCACGTGCAGCCCTAGGAGGGTTGGATGACACAACGACGTTCAACAAGCGTAGTGGCAAGAAGCTTGAATCTACCTGGTTTCCGCTCTGGTCTGACAGACGACTGGTCGTGTGATCTGGGCATCACCGTTGTATGTCTCAGGTTCCTCACCTCCAGTATGCAAAAGATAAAAGTGCCGACCTCCAAAGACTGTTGAGAGGCAAAAATGAGTTAATGTAAGCTAAAAGAGGGCCTGGCGAATAGATAGATACTGCTGCTTCTGTTGCTAGAGATAGGACTTTGCCTGGTCCTCTCAAATGCTGAGCACTATTCACTATAACTGCCCCCTAGAAACACTGAACACACTTTCTTGCAATTCCTATGAAAATATGCTTTATCCACTCTGTATAGCAACAAAAGAGGAGAAATTAGCTACTTGAGCAATCGTATCATCTGGCTTGCCAGTTACACTTGGTATAATAGGAAAGTTCATCCTATCCAACCCCATCATTTCACTGCATTTTATGACCCTTCTTAAAGAAAGAAGAAACAGACTTGTTTCTCGGCTCAGCCTGTAATCCTGTGCTTTGGGAGGCTGAGGTGAGTGGATTGCCTGAGCCCACGGGTTCGAGACCCACCTGGGCAACTTGACGAGACCTCATCTCTACCATAAATCACAAAATCAGCTGGGTGTGGTAGCGCATGCCTGTAATTCCGGCTACTCGAAAGGCTGAGGCGGAAGGATCGCCAGAGCCCAGCAGGTCAAGGCTGCGGTGGCCGGAAGCGGCCACTGCGCTCCAGTCTGGGCGACAGAGTGAGACTCCAACTCAAAAAATAAAAAATAAAATAAATAAATAAATAAAAAGCCATCGTACTCTCCTTGGTTTATTTTTCTCACCTCCATCGTGGCACCGACTATTCCACACAATGCTACTGACACAACTCACTCCTGTGGATGTCCAGGTTGTTGGGGTCCATCACTGAACAGGCATTTGTTGCTTACCTACTGTGTATCGTTTCCTAAGCGGGACACGGCTAAATGTCGGGAGCAACGTTGGAAGTATCTGTCGATGTCCCCGCTTCTCACTGTTTCACTTCTCCCTCTGCTCCCTAGCTCTCCACCCTCTACTCTGTCTTGCAAGCCGCTGGAACACAGCACGCCGCTGTCTCAGAGAAATGATCTAAGAGCAGAGAGGAAAAATCAAAGGGTCCTTTTCTGGCTTCTGTGTTTCTACAACCAAGGCCCTCGCATCACAGATCACAGACTTGAGAGGAAACGCGATGAACACGGGCAAGTCTTCCTCCCTTTGTGCCCCCCTCAGCCACAGAAAAGCAGGGAGGTAGTGTCAGAAGATAAACGAGGAGGGACAGGAATGGCGTTTCCCACAGAGAGGGCCCCATTCCTCCCGTTCAGACTAGTTTGAATACAGGTTTCCAAGACCTAAAGGAAAAGGGAAGGAAGCAAGGACCTATTGAGGGACGACAAAGGGACACAAAGAAGCCTGTAGAGGGACAGACATGTTTGTGTTCTGATTGTGACAATGGTTTCCTCGATATATACATACAGCAGAACATACCAAACTGTGCCCTTGGAATTCATGTGGCTCGTGGCTTGTCAGCAAAACTTCAACAACCTTGATGAGAGAGACATGGACCGATAGCAGAAAAAGAGAGAAGCAGAGAGAAGGTCTGTGCACCAAGCTCCAAACAGATCCCCAGGGAAGACACAGAACCCAGGGAACAAACAGCTGCCTTCGTGTCTGGCAGATAGAGTCTCAGGCGACCTGTGAGCTTCTGGTCTCTCTCAATGGTGGCAGAGACACAGAGAAGCATTCTGCACCCAGAAGTGATGCAGACGCAGCCACAAGTGCTACCTAATGTTCTAGGGTTGCGTAGGTGAGAACTTGGGAATCACTGACTCAGCAGCTGATGGAGAGAAGCCCATTTTATTTATTTATTTATTTACTTATTTATTTAATTTATTTTTTTTTAGTTGGAGTCTCACTCTGCCTCCCAGACTGGAGTGCAGTGGCTGCTCCCAGTCACCGCAGCCTCGACCTGCTGGCCTCCGGCAATCCTTCCGCCTCAGCCTTCCCAGTAGCCGGAATTACAGGCATGCACTACCACACCCGGTTGATTTTTTGATTTATTGTAGAGATGAGGTTTCGCTGCCTAGGTGGGTCTCGAACCCGCGGGCTCAGGCAATCCACTCACCTCAGCCTCCCAAAGGCGCGGGATTCCAGGCTGAGCCACCGAGCCCGGCTGAGAAGCCCATTTTAGCCAGATGACAGCAGAGACCTGAAGCATACCCTCACCCACCCCATTCCCTAGTCTTGGCTCTGGTTAACCTCTCTCAAACTTTGACAGGACCCCAGAGAATGAAGGAGGGGTGCAGAGGAAGAGAAGGAGAAATCTCTGAATTCACTAACATTTCGTTTCTGCCACCTTGACCAAATAAGACGTGAAATGATGAAGAAATAAGACTTGAAATAGATGAAGAAAATAACACTGCCTGTTTAGTTTATTCCCAATTCTATGACTAAGTAATGAGACACAGCCCCTACCTTCATATGGCAAGATTCTAATTTTGGAGACCACAAATTAGAATGTCATATCCACATGGATAAGTACCATGACTGTGCAACTGCACTGCACCCCTCCACCTATCTGGCACATAATTGTACTCGATACGTCTTTGAGGAAAGCACGGATGGTTGGACGGGTGGCGCCAACTCACTCGCACAATAACGGGTCTCTCATCGCTCAGGGGAGAGGGCACCTCATAAGGGCAAGTTGGGAGGTTTCAGAAAGCAATGAGGAGAAACAGCTGAGAGCTGGAGTCACCATCCATCACTGGCAGAGAAAGAATTTGAGAGGGTTTGAAGGCTAGAAGAGTTGGCTCGATAGAGATAGTGTGGACGGAAAGGCGGGTGAGGAAGTGGAGCACGGAGAGGACAAAGAACTGGAAACTCAGGCCGAAGTCGCCAGGCTAAGTCAATGGACTTTCTCCTATACTCTTCTAAAGAGAGCCTCTGGCACAGAACGTGCTGACAGTATTTGATGGATGGGAGAATGGATGGATGAAGACGGAGAATAACAGGGGGGAAGAACATATATTTTTTAAAGAATTAAAAGACCTGGGTTTGAAACTCTGAAACAATTTAGTCTCTACCTAGTGTTTCATTTTAATTAAAAAGAAGTATTTTAACTTTTATCCTAAAAGCAAAATAGATGTATACGGGGGCTTTTGCACTATCAGGAATTGCATCTCAGCAGTCTTAGATGGTTGTGTGTTTTTTAATCCCTGGAATCCATGCCATTCAAGGACTTACTTTGTAAACTGTTTCTAACTCTGCCCACCTAAAAAGAGATCTAAGGCCAAATATTTTTTTTTTTTTGAGTTGGAGTCTCGCTCCGTCGGCCAGGATGGAGGGCAGTGGCACACTCACGGCCACCCCCAGGTCAACCCGCTGAGCTCCAGTGATCCTTCCCCCTCAGCCTTCCAAGTAGCCGAAACTACATGCTCATGCCACCATGCCCGGCTAATCTTTTTGTTATTTTATTGTAGAGACGAGGTCTGGCCAAGTTGCCGGGGCTGGTCTCGAACCCACGGGCTCAGGCAACCCACTCGTAAGGCTACATCTCAATTTCGAATCCTACCCTGCAAAAATAGTTAACTTGCATTTATAGTTTGTCAACTTCTCTTACATAATGTTATCTATTTATTCCTCACAAAAGAGACCTCCGAAATACACACTGTTAACCCCATGTTTGGACGTGAAAAACTGAGACCCGGAGGTCAACTCACGTGCTGTTGTTCACCAGCTCCTTTGCTCAGTGCCACGCAGTGTCTCTGCTATCACTTCAGGTTTTAAATCGTGAGAAAGGAAGCAGACACTACTGAGCATGTAGATTTGTCTGTGAGAGGCCTCCAAGTGATGAGTTCGCACGACAAAGGATTTAACCTTGACGCAGCATTAGTTGTTCATTTACATAAAAAGAGAACCTTCAGTTTTTAACTGGGAGGGAAAAGGGTGTTCTTGGCTTAGCTATTTCATATTCATCACATACATTCAAGGGACCTTCTGTATCTTCCACAAAGTCCCCTCCTTTTTTAAGTTCTCTCCCTGGAGTCAGGATGCTAGAGAGAATTTTTTATGGAAGAAATAATTAAGCTTCCTCACAGAGCAAATCCCCTGAAGTAATGTATCATCAAGAAAAACTCTAACCCAACCTTTTTCCTACCCAAAAGTACTAATCTAATTTTACAGCAGAACAGCTTCAGGGATCCCCAGAGCAGGCCGAGGAAAGGGAGGAGGCCCTGCGTTTGATCCTCACCCTCACCCCCGACTGGCACGGGTTTGTTTCACGCTGAGAACTGTTTTGCGCTTCGCAGAGTCTGGTTCCGAATGTTTCAAATGCTTAGGCCACTCGGAGTGGGAGAGTGTTCTGCTCATTGGTTTTATTTTTCTTTTTTCCCTCGTGACCGATTTTTCGGGGTGGGATTACATGCTAAGCAACATGGCGGTCACAAGTGGCCAGGAGTCCACACTTTTGAAACTCAGGCATTTGCAAACTGAAAACGCGTCTCCTACTTTCCCCCTCCTTCCTCTGCTCCCTCTCTCTCTCTCTCTTTTTTTTTTTTTTTTTTTTTTGAGTTGGAGTCTTACTCTGTCGCCCAGACTGGAGTGCAGTGGCCACTCCCGGCCACCGCAGCCTCGAACTGCTGGGCTCCGGCGACCCTTCCACCTCAGCCTTCCAAGGAGCTCAAACTACAGGTGCGCGCTACCACGCCCGGCTCATTTTTTGATTTATTGTAGAGATGAGGTCTCGCCAAGTTGCCCGGGTGGGTCTCGAACCCACAGGCTCAGGCAATCCACTCGCCTGAGCCTCCCAAAGCACTGGGATTACGGCTGAGCCACTGAGCCCGGCCTGCTCCCTCTCTCTCTATTCATCCTGACAGGGTAACCATGCTCACCCAAAAAAGTCAACAGATAAAAATGCTAATTTGAGAGATTGCATTGACCATCACTCCGGGAAAAATTTTTTTGAAAAGGTGCTGATATATTGTGCTAGGCATTTTGATGCCTTCTGCCACAGAGCAAAACTGCATATTCTCAAATAGATGTATTCTGGTTAGCAGGTTTATTTATTCATCTGATACCCGATTGTGAAAGAAGATCATAGTTGAACAAGGAACCCACATTCCAGATGGGCCTGGTTCAGACTTCTAAACTCCGACAGCAATCTCCTGACAAGAGATGCAAACCTTTCTATTTTGATGAATCATGTTAACGCAGACCCATGTGTCAAAATGCAAAATCACTGTTTTTATGGCCATTAAATTTCACGTGCCCTCTATCCATATTTAACCCTTCTCCTGATCACAGGAGTTTTCACCTTCTGACTTACTAAGGTA
Source organism: Carlito syrichta (assembly GCF_000164805.1). Classification (NCBI taxonomy): domain Eukaryota; kingdom Metazoa; phylum Chordata; class Mammalia; order Primates; family Tarsiidae; genus Carlito; species Carlito syrichta. The sequence continues at coordinate 287,875 of NW_007248046.1, read as the reverse complement.
TACATTGCTTATGTTTGTAAAACTCATTTCTAATAATTTTCTTATTAGAAAAAAATCATCAGTTGCTTTAATATTAATCTTTGAGAAGCAGTTTAGACGCTAAAGGATTACATTTTGTCATGGCACATGCATAAGCTATTATATTTTCTCTTTGTCTTGGTGAATTTCCAGTTAAAAGATTATACAAATAACTTATACTTTAGATACCTTAGACTCATTTATAAATTTGTTAGTATTTCAGTAACATTTCCACATTCCATTCACATTTTTTAAATAGCCTACATTTTCATACTTTTAAGAATTTACATTTATACCAAGTTGAGAATTAACACCCACTGGATACTAAGTGGAAGGCTCTGTATGAATGTCATTATTATTATTACTAAAATATAACATGATACATTGTTTTTAGAGTTCTGAGAGGACTGTTAGGTAATTGATGGTTTCATGGGCACTTGGGAACTGAGAATAAAGGAATGCATTTTGGAAGGTTGCCAAAAGAAAAGGTGTCCGGGCTCAGGATTTTCGAATGGAAAACAAAGAACCGTTATTAAGCAACCAGATCAATACATGAATTGAAAGTGAACGAGTGTGGCCATCAAAACGTAATATCTTGCGCAGACTATTCAAGGCTCACATGAATTCCCAAACATTTATACTGCACTCAATATTTTTTAGCATGATAGATGGCCCTGTCTGAGATGAGTACCTTTGAGACACAATGCTCGCATTTTATATGATTTGCCTATACAACAGGTTTGAATTTTACTCAGTCACAAAATCCAAGTGTGCATACCACGTCACTTTCTTTGCATCTTTTTGGTTTTTTTTTTTTGAGTTGGAGTCTCACTCTGTCGCCCCGACTGCTCCCGGCCACCGCAGCCTCGACCAACTGGGCTCCGGCGATCCTTCCCGCCTCAGGCTTCCGAGTAGCTGGAACGACAGGCGCGTGCTACCACGCCCGGCTGATTTTTGATTTATTGTGGAGATAAGGCCTCGCCAACTTGCCCAGGAGGGTCTTGAGCCCGCGGGCTCAGGCAATCCACTCACCTCAGCCTCCCAAAGGCGCAGGATTACAGGCTGAGACACCGAGCCCGGCTTTCTTTGCGTCTTTATATTAACTTTGTGTAACTCCCAAGCCCCTGTTTTAGCAAAATCCTACCAGGTAACGGCCCCTCAGTCATTTCGGGCTTCGGCTGTCCATCACCTCTCTCAGCCCAGTTGCGTGCCCCCTTTTGGATGAATGGCTGTCTCAGTCACATCCGCCTTCACCTGAGTGTTGGTGACATGCCAAGTTGCTGTCCACACACCTGCGAGACTGTGTAGACCCCTGCATGAATAAACCAACATTACGAAGGTACAGAAGTGATGAAGGAGAAAAAATACTAAGACATGGAGTTAGGAAACCGATGGTAAAGAGAAAAGCAAACCATTGTCCTCATAGCCCACCAAAATTGTCATCTTTGAACACCTTCCAGAGCCACTACGGCAAATGTGTGTGTGTGTGCATAGTCTGTAATTTATGGATAAATTTCATAGAATGGTCCTACCAAGAAGCACCCTTTCCAATCAGATAAAATTCTTCTCATCTTTTAAGATACTTATAAAACCAATTGTCACTATTCAGCCATCATGCTTGATAATGAAAAAAATTTTAAATGCTATCTTACTTTGAAATTACTCAACTATATATATAGAGAGTCAACTATATATATAATATTTGTTATTCTTAGCTTGCCTCAATCAGAAACACACAGAGAGAGAGAGAGAGAGAGAGAGACAGAAAACATCTTAATCCCTAACGTTATTCTAAAATCAGAAAACAAAATAAAAATTTTGAATCTTGCAAAACAGGCACAATTGCAAAACCTGCTTGAAAATGCTGGAAAACGTACGCTTAAACTTATTAATTCCTGTTAGTAAATAAAGATGAATACAATAAAGATCTCCATATAATATGGTGTAGGTCATTAGTAATTTGGATTTTGTGATAATCTGACACTGCTTAAGACAAGTTCAAAGTATTTCCATTAGCTTCTGTGCATTTTTAAGGTGGCATATTACATTTTGTCATGGCACACACATAAGCTACTGTATTTTCTCTTTGTCTTGGTGAATTTTCAGTTAAAAGATTATACAAATAACCTATACTTTAGATACCTTAGACTCATTTGTAACTTTATTAGTATTTCAGCAACATTCCCACATTCCATTTACATTTTTTAAATAGCCTACATTTCATACTTTTAAGAATTTACATTTATACCAAGTTGAGAATTAATACCCACTGGATACTAAGTAGAAGGCTCTGTATGAATGTCATTATTATTATTACTAAAATATGAGTCTTGTCACACAATTCTATTTATAACAATACAAATTAATACTTTTTTAGATATTCATAGATATCTTAATGACTTTTAAATTGAGAGGTATTGCTAAAAGCCCTGGGGGACAAAGATAAATGCATGTTAGGTGAGAAAATAATTAGAATTCTTGTGCCATTCTCATGACACGAATATCTGGTTTAAGCGTCTCTATACCTGACACACTAATTTAGTTACAATGCAGCAAAACCAGCATTGCAGTAATAGGGTATTGATTGCTGAGTGTTCAAAGACAAAGAACTTGTGTTGCTGTACTTTTTACACATGCGTGATATTGAAGCATAATATCCATATCGATAACTTTTGCAAAACAAAACCCACTACCATTGTGCTCGGTGGTGACTTAATTATGAAACAGTCAATCCTCTGATGAAATACTTTATCTTTCACCAGCCTAAAATATAAGTGATCGTGTTGGTCTTGAAAGACTCTAGTGCAAAAGCACTGTAGAGAGACTCTTACAAAGTGTACTTAAGTATATTCTTTTCCCAATTTTTAAGGCAGAGTTTCTATTCTCGTTATGAATATTTGAGAACATTTTCTCATAAGGATGCTAATCTCACAAGGGTCCGGTACTGACTCTGCATATTACACTTCTAAAACAAAAAAAGAGTCATTTTATCAGGGGCCAAAATAAAATTTTAAAGTGAATTTCTCCCACAAGATCATTTTTATAGGTACAGAGCTGATGTTCTTTTTAGAAAGAGTTTAGTCATGAAATAATAAAAAGATGTCATTTTATTTACTTGGAAATGTAAACATTGGACCTGATGAGAATTGTAAATAGAAATAGTCTTTATTAAACAAATCTTTATTAAAATGCTGTTTTGAGAGAATTAAGCAGTGAGGAATGAGGAACAGAAATGGTGTCCTTATATACTTGTGAGTTGAAAAGTTCATTAAAATTTATAAACCAACTGCCACCCAACAGGAGTTCCCTGTTCCAGCCTCCGTGTCAGATGTTCATGCAATGCCTGCTGACATATCTTCAAGACAGCCATTTTGTGAAAATGCTATTTTCTGTATGAGACAAAACCTACATTTTTGCCTTAAGTTCATCTCCCAACTACTACCGAAAATCTAAAAGGGTATCACTTTTCTGAAGTTTATTCTGGCAAAACAAACCACAAAACTCTAAAATGTATCTCTCTTTTAACCTTATAGTTCTATTTCCAAGTTTTTACTTTAAGGAAGTAGTCAAAGTTATATGTAAATAATTTTTTTACTTGCCATCAGAAAAATGTAAAGTTATAACAAACTAATGTCCAAGAATGAAGGATTATTAAAATAAATGATGATAAATCCATATTATGGAATACCACTCAGTCACCAAAAATCATGTGGTAGATAAATGTATTCACAAATACGTTTTAATGAAATAAAATCTACGAAGTGCTTAGTAGAACTTCCTGAAACAGGGTAAACAAAAAAATAAATATGAACTCTTGTATTGTCCTTTTTAAATAAGGAGTAAAGAAGCATATTCAGTATACTATTTATAAAAGTTTCTTGCATTGAACGTTCATTCCTCTTGCAATCTAAAAACTAAATGTTACTTTACATTTATGTCACTAATACTTGATAAATACCGACAACATGCAAGATGACGATGGACAAGGTTTAGGTTTTAGACAGGAAGAAAATAATACACAAGGAATTTTTTTAATTGTGACAAAGTGTAATGACTACTATGAAGGAAGTCAGCAGAGTGTAGCCTAAAAACTAATGCAGTCAAGGTATTTATTTTGACACATTGGCCAATGAGAAGTTTATAGATGCTGAGACATTTTAACTGAGAGCTATGAATTGACAGCCTCCCTGGCAAAGACCCAGGGAAGAACATTTCAGGCAAAGAAAGAGCAAAGGTCTCATGTTTGATCATGAGTTTGTCATATGTAGGGTACAGACGGGTGGCCAACAAGATTTTAAAAATCTATATTGTAAAAATATAGTTGTTCATTGTAAAAATTTCTTTCAACTCTTTTATAGATTTAACATTTTTCAGAAGGAGAAAGGAAAAAGGGAAGGGAAAGAGAAGGAAAAACAAATGGCTGGACTGCCAAATCTGAGAGAGAGAGAGGGAGAGAGCAGTATGAGAAGTTTAGAAAGAGGCAGGAGTAACTCACTCATGCAAGTACTCAAGTCATTTTAAGGGTCTTGAATTTTATTTTATGTGCAATGGAAAAAGTGTAAATGTTCCAAGCAGCAGAGGAATGGAACTCCATTTCCAGCTGTATGATGAAGAAAAAGACGTAGACATGTGCTGTGCCCATGAGATAGCCAAGAGAGATGCTCGCTAGGTGGTGGACATGACTCCAAGTTCAGAGGTCTAGGTCAGAATAGTGTATCCAGGAACTATAAAAGGGGAGGCATCTTCAAAACATGAAAGCAGAAGAATTATCTAGGCAGAAAAGACCGAGAAGTGAGAGCCTGAGTGCCCCACACCCTGAGGGAACAGGAGGGGGCAGAAGCACAGATGGCACAAGAAGACAATTCTCTTGAGAAATTTCTCTTGACATCGGAATATGGGTAGACAAAGAATAGAGTCGCTGGAGGAATATGTGGACTGAAGAGAGTTTGCTTTTAACTTTTCTTATGAAGGCATAAAACACACGGAGTAGGGAATGCACAGCCTAGGTGCATGGCTCCCGGAATCATCGCAGAGCCAACATTTGCGCAGCACCGGTCGGGTGGAGAACAAGGTTTCACATTTTATGTCAGCAGAATTATTAGAAGCGAGTATTTTGAAATGTAAAATATCTTGTATTCTGCCCTTGATTTTTAAGTAGGATCATCCAAAAAGACCCGGTATCTTGCCAAAGAGTGGCGTGCGAGTGGTGCCTCCGTGCCGCAATGGGAGGAGGTATGCTTGGCCCCGGGAACCAGAGGAGGAGACAGTGGGCTCTGCTGGGAGAGTGGCTGGTGAGGAGAGTGGCCCTCGGTTAGCTCCTGTTTTGTAAAGTACGCAGCAAGGAAGCCAGGTGAGACTGGGAAGAAGGGAGTGTGCAGACCTTTAGGAGAAAAAATTGTACTGTCCATCTTCTTTAGGGGGGCCACGATGTTAGGCACGAAGGATAGCAAGTCAAGTACGCAGATAACTTGTATAAAACTGTGAGAAATTGAAAGCCATATAAAGCTTATTATTAGAAAATAGTAAGTATAGCATGACACATTTATGTAATAGAACAGTCTAGAGAGAGTAAAAGAAAAAGAAAGTGCTGAACTAGTCCTGTATGCACCAACATAGAGTCCAAAAATGCAATATTAAATGGGGATAGCATTGTAACAACAACATGTACACTGGAAATGAAAAGAAGGCAAAAGGTGCAAAAGATTAGAAAGAAACTTAAATGTGACCATAATGTTTCATTTCTTTTACAAGGAAAGAAAACTATCTAAAGCAAACGATATAGCGCTTGTCACTTTTCAATTCTGAATGACAAGTATGGTCATCTTGGCTTCCTGACTTTGTCATTTAAAGATTAACAATATAATAAAAATGTAAAATTTTAATAATCAATAAAATACTGCACTACACTAAGTACTATAAAAAGTAACGAATGTTGAGCAAACAATCCCACTCCAACCTTAAATGAGTATATATGTTCATCAAAAGACACATCTAAGAATGTTTATTGCAGCCGGGCTCGGTGGCTCAGCCTGTAATCCCGCGCCTTTGGGAGGGTGAGGGGAGTGGATTGCCTGAGCCCGCGGGTTCGAGACCCGCCTGGGCAGCGAGACCTCATCTCTACAATAAATCAAAAAATCAGCCGGGCGTGGTAGCGCGCGCCTGTAATTCCGGCTACTCGGAAGGCTGAGGCGGAAGGATCGCCAGAGCCCAGCAGGTCGAGGCTGCGGTGGCCGGGAGCGGCCACTGCACTCCAGTCTGGGCGACAGAGTGAGACTCCAACTCAAAAAAAAAAAAAAAAGAATGTTTATTGCAACTTTGTTCATAACAACACAAAGCTAGAACCAACTCAAGCATCCATTAACTGTAAAATGGATAAACGGCATTTTAAACAGTTTTAGTGAGATATAATTTATATACCGTAGCACAAAACCGATTTAAAATGTGCAACTCAATGATTTTTAGCAAATTCATTGAGTTGTGCAACCATCACTAGAGTCTAGTTTGAGAAAACTTCCATTACCCTATCAAGATCTCTCATGTTCCTTTACAGTTAATCCCTTTTCTCACCCTCAGCTGCAGTCAACTACTAATCTAGTTTCTGTCTTTATAGATTTGCTTCATTGTGGTATATTCTTACAACTGAGGCAAATTATGGTATATTTTTATAGAGAAAATACTACAGCGACATTCAATAACAACGGTGAATCTCACAGACAAAATATTAAATGCAAGTAGCCAAGCCAAAAAACAAAAGTATATGCTACGTGATTCCATTTATGGAAGTTCAAGAACAGGCGAACACCCGTCCACGACGACCAACCTCAGAACAGGGGTCATCGCTGAGAGGGGTGCTGACTTGGAGAGGAGGGTGCTCCGGAAGGGCTGGAAACATTCTGCACGTTGATCTGGGTGGTGTTTACTTAGGCACACATAGGCGAAAAGTAGCACGCCGGTTCTGCTGAACTTTTCATATTGCATGCCTGAGTAAAAATGTCCAAGGAAAATAAAGCCGTGCTCACACCGATTGCCTTCCGCGTTTGCTCCCCTCCTCATTCTTCCCCTCACCTCTCCCTAGTGTCTGGCATCTTGCCATCTTCTAACTTCTGTTTCCAACATCTCGAATGGGAGTTTTCGGAGAAATGTTGCCAAAACCATTCTGTCACTTCATTAGAAGACCCAGGGAAATGACAGATCAGGCGTCAAACGCATCCTCTTGCCTCTGCTGGCTTACATTTCTGAAATGAAGTGCTGTGGTCATGGATCTCTTTTGAGAAGAGGAAAGTTCGCGTTTATGAGGTTAAAAAGCAATGCCAAACACCAGAATCAACCTGAGCACTGCCATACAGCCAGCTCCACAGCGAAACCGTTCTGGCTTTCTTTAAGTCATGAGAATGATACTGGAAAGAAAAGAAGAGGAAGAAATAGGCAACCCAAGCCATTCAATTACTTAAATTGCTGCATGCCTAGTTGAAGCGTGCGATGTGTCATGGAAAAGAACCGTACGATGTAATAAGGAGAAACACCTCTGTGTCTGCCGTGCCCCCGACGGCGTGCTGCCACAGTGAGCCAGTGATAATCCAGCAACACAAACCCCCCTCCAAACTCACCACTTCAACACAGGCCATGACACCATCTATACCTGGCCACATTCCCTAAGGACCCACAGCTATGTTAACCCATTTAATCAATCCCTGTCACACACCTGTGCTTGACAGCGTGCAGCTTAAACAGCCACTGCTCATTTGGGGGGCTGTGAGTGAGCCCTGCTTAGTGACTTACCAAAGTCCGTTGGTGTCACTCCAACCTCATTCCTCAGCAATGCCGCCATGTTCAAAAGGAAATCTTGTGATCAGTCGTGACAAGTCTGCAAATTCTCAGAGCCCTTTCGTGAGGAAACCAGAGCATTGTCTTGTTGCTCAAAGTTGTGTTCTTCCGCATTCTATGCATGTTTTCAGGTCTGTATCACATGTAAAATCTAGCAATCAATCTCTACCCAACAATAATAGTCTTAGCACTTGTAAGACTGTGACTTTAGTTAGGTATCAATCAGCAGTATTTTAGTTGCAAGTGACAAAAAATAACAATGATGCAAAAAAGAGAAAGGAACCAATGTTTGAGGTAAATGCCTTCAAGCTGACAGTCTGGCACTGATTTCAGGCTGAAGTGTGTTCGGGTCTCCACTCCTCATCTCTTTCTCTGTTTCTTTGCTTGTGGACCTCAATTTCTTTTACAGAAGAAACAAAGAATATGACTTTATAAGTTCCCATTAATACTTTTAATACAGTTCATCATCCAAAAGAAAATATGAGCCTCTCTTTCTCTCCTCTGAGGACTGATGTGTCCAATTTTAGGGCAAGTTTATCAACCTAGTTTTGGATCGCAAGACTATTTTTGAGTGAATCTCCAAGACCTACGGGAGGAACATGAGACTGGCCGTTTGGATCATAAACCTACCCTCGGGGCAGAGAACGGAGTGCCTAGTCACATACAGCTCCCACAGGACTACATGAAGTTGAGGAACAGATATTTCCGAAGAGAAAACTGGTGCTCTGGTAGGAGAGGGAAAGAATGGTGAGCAAGCCAAACAACAGATGTCCGCTGCTGCCACCATAGTTAGGAGCTAATTCTTTCCGTGTACTCAGCAGAGGTTTCCTGGCAAGCAGAAAGTGTACGTCTGGTCTTCTCCAACAGAGCAGTGCAAAATATTAGTGCTGTGGGCCTTCAAGACAACTGAAAGTTATCTGAGAAAAGATAATACAAAAAAACAAAGAAACTAAAGGCTGGTTTTTTGAAAGGATAAACAAGACTGACAGACCCCTAGCTAGACTGACCCAGAAAAAGAGAGAAAAAGTCCAAATAAACACAATCAGAAATGCAAAAGATGAAGTCACAACTGATCCCAAAGTCTAGGCAGGTGTGGTGGCATGTGTCTGTAGTTCCAGCTACTCGGAAGGCTGAGGTGGAAGGATTGCCTGAGCCCAGCAGGTCGAGCTTGCAGTGGCCGTGAGCATGCCACTGCACTCCAGCCTGGCAACAAGAGTGGGACTCCAACTCAAACAAAACAAAACAAAACGAAAACAACTGACCCCAAAGAAATACAAAAGAGGCATTGAAAGAATCTCCCCCCCCAAAAATTTCACTGAAGGTGAATGCAGCCTCTCACAACACTCGCTGGTACACTGATGCTGACGGGTTCCTAGAACACTTACCTAGCAGGGGAAGCCTGCACCTGTACTTCCTATGGCAACCTTTTTGCTTTTGGTATGTCCATTGACTCATTTCCATTAGCCCAGAATTTCTTAAACTGTGTTTCGTGGCATTAATGGTGTTAATTTTGTGCGTATGTGTGTGTAAATATATGTATACACACACATACACACAGTAAGTTCCCTACATATGAACCTTCAAGTTGCAAACTTTCAAAGATACAAACATGTGCTCACATGTCCAATCACATGTTAGTTCATGTTTCTGACATACACTGTCACTGTGTGTATTCATCACAAGTGGTTGTGCTTTTGTGTACTTTACTGTGCAGTGTTGTATGTTCTTGAGGTCTTGCTTGTGTGAAAAGTATTATAAGCCTAATACAGTACAGTACCATATAGCCAATTGTGTTAGTTAGGTACCTAGGCCAACTTTGTTGGACTTAAGAACAAATTATACTTATGAATGCACTCTCAGAACAGAACTCTTTCATATTTAGGGGACTTGCTGTATGCATGTGTGTATTCTCTCTCTCTCTCTCTCTCTCTCTCTCTCTCTCTCACTAGGTATAAGATATATATACCACTAGGCTAAGCAAAATTAGGCAAACTTTATTACTTCAGAACTTTTCAGAACATTAAACTTATAAACATACTATGTAAAATTTCCCAGATTAATTTTGCTACAATTTTATTTCTTATTTTTATTTATTTCTTATTTATTTATATTCATCATTTTTATTTATTTTCTTGTTATTTTATTTATTTTTGTTATTTTATTTTATTTGACTCTAGAGTTGCAGCATAAAAGTGGGGATGTACTAAATAAGCAGCTTGCATTCGGGTGAAAACTGGGCTTCTAGCTGGCTCGCTCTCCCCCAATAAGGGACTAGGTACTCGTTGTGTCCTCCTTCTGGCTCCCTTCCTCCCCTGGCAGAGTCCAGCAGCTGCCAACCACCCCCCCCCCTTGTGCTAGTGTTCAGGGCCCGCTTATGAGTGAGAACATGTGGTCTTCAGTTCTTCAGGTCTATGACAGTTCACTTAGCATGTTGGTGTCCAGCTGCATCCAAGTTGCTACAAAGGCCATGATTTTGCTCTTTTTTTTCAGTTTTGTTTTGTTTTTCATTTGTTTGTTTGAATTGGAATTTCTCCGTGTCAGCCATGGCAGCCTTGACTTGTTGGGCTCAGGTGATCCCTCTATCTCTGCCTTCTAAGTAGCTGAGTCTGTAGGTGTGCACCACCATGCCTGGCTAATTTTTTTGGTTTATATTTATTGTAGAGACAAAGTTTCGCTATTTTGCCCAGGCTGGTCTCAAACTCCTGAGATCAGTCGATCCTCTCACCTTGGCCTCCCAAAGTGCTGAGATTACAGGCATGTGCCATCACACTGACCAATTTTGTTTTTCTTTATGACTGCATAATATTCCAACATGTATATGTACACATTTTCTTTATTCAGTCAACTTTCAATGGGCATCTGTATGGGTTCCATGTTTTTGTTATTATGAATAGTACTGCAGTAAACAGGAATGTGCAGGTGTCTTTTGGATAGAGTGATTTATGTTCCTCCAGGTATATTCCCAGGAGAAGGATTCCTGGATATTATGGAAGCTCAATTTTCAGTACTTTGGGAAAGTTCTATGGAAAGTGCTTTCCATAGAGGTCGAACTAGCTGTTGGTTCCCACCAACAGTGTAGAAGTGCTCCCTGTTCTGCACAGAGGCAACAGCACCTGTTGTTTTTTGACTTATTGATGATAGCCATCCCTACCAGTGTTAGGTGGCATCTCATGGCAGTTTTGACCTGCATTTACCTGAAGATTAGTGAGGCTGAGCATTTTTCCGTGTACTTGTTGGCTGCTTGTATGTCATTCTTTGAAAATTGTCTGTTCATGTCCTTTGCCCACTTTTAAATGAGTTGTTTGTTTTTCCTTCCAGTTCAAGTTCCTGGTAGATCCTGGACATTAGGCCTTTTCCAGACGCAGAGCCTGCAGACATTTTTTCTCATTCCATGGGTTGTCTCTTTACTCTAATAATGGTTTCTTTTGCTGTGCAAAAACTTTTCAATCTGATAAGTTTCCACCTGCCTGTCTTAGCTTTCGTTGCAATTGCTTTTGAGGATGTATCTGTGAATGTGTTGCCTACTCCCAGAAGAACGTTCTCTACATTTTCTTCTAAGATTTTTATACTTAGAGGTTTTATATTTAAGTTCTTGATCCATTTTTGGATGATTTTTGTATATGGTGATGGACAAGGGCCCAGTTTCATTCTTCTGCATTTGACTAGCTAGTTTCTCAGAACCATTTGCTGTACAGGATTTCCTTTCCCTGATGTCTGTTATTGATGGCTTTGTCGAAGATGAGTTGGTTGAGAGACTGTGTTTTTATTTCCAGATTCTCTGTCCTGTTCCATTGGTCTATGTACCTATTGCTATACCAATACCATGCTATCTTGGTGACTGTAGCCTTGTAATATAGTTTAAAGTCTGGAAATGTGATACCTCCAACTTTGTTCCTTTTGCTGAGGATTGCTTTGGCTATTCAAGCTCTTCTTTGCTTCCATGTGAAATTCTGTAGTGTCTTTTCCTGGTCTGTGAAAAATGATGTTGGCAATTTGATAGGTATTGTATTGACTCTATAGGTTACTTTGAGTAGAATGGACAAGTTGACAATATTAATTCTTCCAATCCAAGAGCATGGGATGCTTTTCCATTTGTTTGTATCATCCTTAATTTCCTTGAGCAGTGGGGTATAGTTCTCATTGTAGAGCTATTTCACTTCCCTGGTTAGGTGGATGCCAAGGTATTTCATTTCCTTGGTGACTATTGTGAATGAGATTGTGTTCTTCATTTAGTTCTCAGCCTGCTTATTGTTGGTGTGAAAAATGCAGCTGTCTTTTGCATATTGACTTTGTATCCCAAGACTTTGCCGAAATTGTTTATCGGTGCGAGGAGGCTTTTGTCAGACTTTCTAGGGTTTTCCAGGTATAGAATCATACTGTCTGCAAAAAGGAATGACTTAACTTCCTCTTTCCCTTTTTAGATACCCCTTATTTCCTTCTCCTGCCTTATTGCTCTGGTCAGGACTTCCAAAAGTATGTTGACTAGGAGGTATGAGAGTAGGTATCCTCGTCTTATTCCCATTCTCAGGGGGAATACTTCCAGCTTCTGTCATTAAGCATATTATTAGTAGGTTTGTCACAGATGGCTCTTACTGTTTTGAGGAATTTTCTTGTAATGCCTAGGTGTTCGAGGGTTTTGATCAAGAAGGGATGCTGGATTTTTCTGAGTCTTATGAGGTAATGATGTGCTTCTTATCTTTACATATGTTAATGTGCTGAATTATGTTTATGGTCATGTGCATGTTGAACCAGTCCTGCATCCTAGGAATGAAGTCTTCCTAGTAGTGGCAGATGGTCATTTGAAATGTGTTTTTGTATACAATTGTCTAGAATCCTGTTGAGGATTTTTGTATCTATGTTTATTAAGGAAATTGGCCTGCAATTTTCTTTCCTTGTTGGGTCTTCACCAGTTTGAGGATCAGGATGATATTAACTTCATAAAATGAGCTAGGGAGAATTCATTCCTTCTCCATGGCCGGAAATTCTTTTAATGATATTGATATCACCTCTTCCCTGTATGTCTTGTAGAATTCAGATGAGAACCCATCTAGTCTCAGGCTTTTTTGATGAGGAGAATTCTTATAACTGAGTCGGTTTCCTGAATTGTTATTGGTCTATTTAGAACTTCAATTTCTTCTTGTTTCAGCCTTGGGAGGTTGTGTGATACCAGATGCCAGGAATTCCTCCATTTGCTCTAGATTTTCCAGTGTATTTGTATACAGATGTTCATAGTAATCTCTGATAATCTTTTTAATTTCTTCATGGTTAGTTGTGACCTCGCTTCTTTTGTTTCTTATTGTGTTTATTCAGACTTTCTTTTTTTTTAGTCAATCTGACCAGGGGTCTGTCAATCCTAGTTACCCTTCTAAAGAACCAGCTTTTTGTCTTGTTGATCCTTTCTATGCTATTTTTGTCTTCTATTTCCTGCAATTGTAACTTTATCTTAGAAAACTCAATGTCTACTGAAATTAGTACCTAATTGTTCTTGCCTTTCCAGCTCCCTTAGGTGTGACCTTAGGCTGTCTAGTTGCAATCCCTCTATTTTCTTGATACAAACATGCAATGTTATGAACTTCTCTTGCAACACTGATTTCATGGTAATCCAGAGATTTTGATATGCTGTATCTTTGTTTTCATTTGTTTCCAGGAATCTTTTTCTTTCTATCTTGATTTCTGTGTTGACCCAGAAATCTTTCAGAGGCATTTGTTTAGTTTCCATGTCTTTGCATGTTTTGGCAGGCTCTTTTCAGTTGTGACATTCACTTTTATTCCACTGTGATCTGAGAAGCTTGGTATTATTTCAACCTAAGTTTGTTCACACTTGATTTATGCCCAATACTGTGATCAATCTTGGAGTATGTTCCATGTGCTGATGAGTGTTATATATACTCTGTGGTTGCTGGGTTGCGTGTTCTGTAGATGTCTACAGTTAAGATTTCAGATCTCCTTGTTGGTTTTTGCTGTGATGATCTGTCTAGGGCTTTTAGTGGTGTATTAAAGTATCCATCTATGATTGTATGGGTGTGTTTGTCCTCTCTTAGTTTACATAGCAATTGTTTTATAAATCTGGGTGCTCCTGTGTTGAGTGCATATACATTTAGGATGGATATTTGCTGGTAGATTAAGCCTTTTATCACTATGGAGCATGCTTCCATGTCCTTTTTAACTTTTTAACTTTGGTTTGAAATCTGTTTTATCTGACATAAAAATAACTACCCCTGCTCTTTTTTGTTTTCATTTTCCTAGAATATCATTTTCCAGCTCTTTACCTTGAATCTGTAGGTGTTCTTTTCATCAAGATATGTTTCCTGAAGACAGCAGAGTGTTGGATCATGTTTCTTTATCCAGTTTGCTACTCTGTGTCTTTTTAGTGGTGCAGTCAGTTCATTCCCATTCAAGTTAATTATTGATATGTGAGAGTTTATGCCTGTCATAAGGCTCTAAAGAGGTTGTTTTGTCTTCTTTCTTTTTTTTAAAATAGATTTTTGTGAATGATCTATATGCTCTGATAACTCGGCTCTTGCCTGTGTTTTTGCAATTGGTAGAATCGTTCTTTCATTTCTGTGATCAAAACTTTTTTAAGCATCTCCTGAAGGGTTAGTAGGGAGGTGGCATATTCTCTTAAAAACTGGATGTCCGTCAGGTACAGTGGCTCATGCCTGTAATCCTAGCACTTTGGGAGGCAGAGACAAGAGGATTGCCTGAGTTCAAGGACCTCATCTCTATAATAAATCAAAAAATTAGTTAAGCATGGTGGCAAGGGCCTGTGGTTCCAGCTACTTGAAGGCTGAGGTGGAAGGATCACCTGAGACCACCAAGGAGAGGCTGTGGTGGCTGTAAGTGTACCACTGCATCCCAGTCGGGCAACAGAGACTTGGAGTAAAAAAAAATTAATTTAACTTAAAAAATAAGATAAAAAGGACTGGATGTCTTAGAAGGATTTTAATTCTCCATCACTGATGAAGTTTAGCTTGGCAAGGTAGGAAATTCTTGGCTGGACCTCCTTACATTTGAGAATGTAACGATGGAACTGGCTTGTAGGATTTCTAATGAGAAATCTACTGCAATTCTGGTGGGTCTTTCTTAGCAGGTTGTCTGATCCTTGTCTCTAGCTGCCTTTAGGACTTCTTTCATGCTTACATTGTGGCAATGGATTATTATGTATTTTAGGGATGGTCTTCTCATGTAATACTTTGCAGGGTTCTCTGACTTTCTTGCATTTGGATGGGTACCTCTCTAGCAAGATATGGGAAATTGTATTGGATGACCTCATGGAAGGCTTGTTCCAGGGTGTTCTCAGTTTCCCCTTCTGTTTCAGGGATGCCAATCAAACATAGATTTTGTTCTTTATGAAGTTCCACACCTCTCATAGTCTTTGCTTTTTCTTTTTGAGTCTTTCTCCTTGTTTTTGTCAGACTAGGTTAGTTCAATATTTTTGTTTTCAAGTTCTGAGATTCTTTCCTCTGCCTGATCAATTCTTCTGCTTAGGCCTGTTATTGTGCTTTAAAATTCCAGGAAGGATTTCTTCATTTCTAGGATTTCAGAATGAGCCTTTCTGATATTGGCCAGTTCAACTTCTACTTTCTTCGTGGGTTTTGCAGCCTGGGTGATCTTTGCTTTCAGTTCCTTTTGGTTTTCCTTAACCCTTTTCACCATCCATTGTCTACATTCTATCTCTGTCATCGGGGACAGGTTGTTCTGGGCAGCTTCCACTGTTTGAGGACTGGAAGATGCTTTTGTAGGCTGTGCTTCCTTAAGACTTTGAGGATGGCTGGTGTTTCTCCACTGGTTTTTCCTCATCTGTGAAGAGCAACTCTTCTCTCTATTATTCTTTTTTAGTTTTGCTGTTTTGTAGCTAGATATGGTCTTGCTGCCCTAGGGGCTTTTTTTGCCATTCAAAATAGTTCACACAGGGAGAGAGAAGGGGACATTTTCTCCTGCTCAGCTACTCTTACTGGGCAATGCTCAGAACTCAAAGTGACTTTCCGTTGCAGAGATTTTCCCCTGGTCAGGATGGCCAGACTGCTTTCTGACCTCTGTTGAGGGTTCTATGCAGGGATTAGGTAGAAGGAGGGTCCCCCTAGAAGCTGGGAGCACTGCAGGAGTTTTTATTCTATTTGCAGCCGAGAAATACTTCCACTGGGAAGCAGGGCCTCCAGGTGCCTTTCACACATGCCTTTCCCCTGTCAAAGGCCACACTCAGTCCTTAAAAGCAGTAAATTCCCTTTCACAATGGAATCCACACTCTGGGCATATAAGGCTGGCAGGCAAGCCTTCCTAGTCTGGGCGGGAGGGTAGGCTTGCCACCACATGCTGTCTGTGGGCACCAAATGAGTGCTGGCAGGGAACTTTCCTGGCCTGTGAGCTGGCTGCCACACACCACCAGTGGGGAACAAACTCTCAGCAGTTGACTGGCAGTAAGCATTCTGAGCTCAGATGGGCTCCCAGCTCCACATGGCCTACAGCAACACACTACTGTGCCCTAACCAGGTCTCCTCTCCTACCACATGGGTCTAACGTGGAGAAGGAAAACTGGCTACAGTCATGTCAGGAGCACTCATTATCTCTGGCTATGAGGCAGGACTGCAGATCCTATGTGAGCCAAGGACCCGGCAGAGATGGGACGTCCCTGTTCCAATGTCGGCCACCTAGACTTTCTCCTCCTCAGTCCCTATGCGATCTATGAGTCCTCTGTGGGAGGCAGGGTACTTCCTCCATCCAAAGCTGCTTAAGCTGCCTGAGTTTACCAGTAACGGGACTTGTCCTCTCTGTTCTGCTCAGCCAGAGAGAAGAAGGTTGGCTCTTCCCCAGTGGCCACCTTGGATCCCTCTGCTCCAAATTTTTTAAGGAAGTTTCTCGCTGTGTTAATATTCCAAGGATCACAGTTAGGCAACTGTTGTGGCCTATTCGATCTTCTTAAGTTTCTGATAATTCTGTTTACAGGTGAACCCACCTGTAAGTACAGCTCACTTCACTTTTGTAGGTATAATTCACCTCATTTCCTGAGCCAGTTCTCACTAAGCCAAAGATCATTCACAATCTTTGTTGTACGACTGAAGATATGAAGATGGAATTTTTTTCCTTTAGTTCTCACCTTACAACATCCATCCTCAACTTTTGATGAGTTGGACCTCTACATCTTTGAAAGCATCTTTATCTTTGTTTTTGTTTGGTTGGTTTTTTTCCTATTTTCTCAGACATTCTCATCTAGTGTTTTATTTTTTGTTTTGTGGTCATTGTTGCACTGCTCGCTTTCTCTGGCCATTTTGATTCTCAAATGTAGGCTTCCCCTGGGGATTCTGTCTAGTGGCCAGTCTTCTGACTCAAGTATTCCCTGAGTGATCATATTCTCACCTATTATTTCAATAACCAGCTCTAATAAGCTCACAATTCATAAATTATGAAGTATCTTCAGCCTAGAACTCTCTTCAAGGTTTGATGTTCATAAAAACTGCCCTCTTTAATACTCTTCCTTGGTAATCCCAACGGCCTATGGAACTGAGTGTACCTCAAACTGAAAAGTATCTTCTTCCCTTCCCCACGTGGCATGGCTTCCTACATCAGCCAATGATGTCACTCATCAATTCGGCTTCTGGCAGCTCCACTTGCCTCTTCTCTCGCACACACCAAGCCCTGTTCATCATTAGTTTCTATTGATTCCTCTCCCTACAGTCTCTCTAGCAATCCACTTCTCCCAACCCCTACAGCCATCATCTTAGTTTTCAATCCTTTCGTTTGTCACCTGAATCACTACAGGTCTCCCAGTTTGTGCTTAGCTCACAGTTGGCACTAAATAAAAACGTGTTGAATGAGTGACTGGACTTTCTTAGGCCTCTCTCCTTTCAATCCATTCCCTAAATGGCAACACAGTGGTCACACCCAGATGGAATCATTTCACCTCGCTGTGGAGAGCAACCGGTGCCCTGAAGAGAAGAACAATCGCATCATCATGTCAGCTTAGGCACTGCCTCCTGCTCACTCACCTCTTCAGCCTCACCTGTCGCCTCTCCCCATCTCAAATTACATCCACCAGCCAGTCACACCGGACAGTGCACAGTTCCTTAAATCACACTAGAATAACTTTTCTCCTTGCCTTTTCTTCTCTTTTTAATCTTGGCTGGACTTAATTCTTACTCCGCATTCAAGATTCAAAGCAGATGTCACCACCCTAGGAAACCTTCCGACTTGCCAGTATTGGATTAGGTGTCCTTTTTCTAGGACTCTCTAGAGACTTCTTATTTCCTCTACCATTACACCATCTTCAAGAGTGGTTTCTCATGGCTTACCTCCAGTACCCTAAGGACCACATTCATAGTTTATGCATGATGTCCTACTCCAGAATAGTCCAGGACCTGACACATAGGAGGGCATTCCGATTTCTCATCTGTATAATAGGGACATTGTCCTACCGACTTTGCAGTATTGTCAGCAGGATCAGATATGAGGTTGTCACATAAAATACAGGATTGCCTGTTAAATTTGAATTCCAGATATAAAATGAATAATTTTTAGTATTTGAAATATACTTACACTAAAAAGTTCTTTGTTGCATATCTAGAATTCAAATTTAATTGGTGTTCTATTTTTTGTAAATCTGACAATCCTAATTAAATGTGATCATATATGTATGAAAGAACTTTTCCATCTATAAAAGACTCTACCAAAAAAAAAAAAAATTACGCAAATGTAAGCTCTGTTCCTCTAAAAATCCATTACAGCCTTGAAATGAGTAATGAGAGAAGTTTCCATGTCAGGCTTCTGCAATTTTCATCTATTATTGACAAATCTTACTGTGTGGACTTATTTGTTCTTCCTAAATTAAACAATATTCTTCTTGAAAATAAGAGTGTGTTTATTGGAAAAATCTGTTTAATTCCAGAAAGTTGGATGCCAAGATGCATACTGATCGATCATGACGCTAGAGAAACAGTGGGGCAAGAGAAGAAGCGGAAGAAAGAAGGAAACGAGGAGGAGCTTCTAAACTGTGTTTGTAATCAAGGGATTTCAAGGAAAAAATCCTGAGACTAACTCTTCTTTTTTTTTTTTTTTGAGTTGGAGTCTCACTCTGTCACCCAGACTGGAGTGCAGTGGCCACTCCCAGCCACCGCAGCCTCGACCTGCTGGGCTCTAGCGATCCTTCTGCCTCAGCCTTCCAGGTAGCTGGAATTACAGGTGTGCGCCACCACACCCAGCTAATTTTTGATTTATTGTAGAGATGAGGTCTCGCCAAGCTGCCCAGGCGGGTCTTGAACCCACGGGCTCAGGCAATCCACTCACCTCGGTCTACCAAAGCACTGGGATTACAGGCTGAGCTTCTGAGCCCAGCTGTCTTCTTTTAATACTATTTCTACATTTGTGAACGAAGTTTGAAAACCACTGATCTACACTTCTCCACATTGACTAACATAGATAAATTGACAAAACATAAGTTTTCTCATTTCCCACTTGAATTAAGACTTAAGAGTCATCAATAGAAAATAGAAAAATCCCTGACCTAGAGGGAGCCAAGACAGGTATCTTTTTTAACCAACTCTTGTGTCTCACCAGCCTGGACATCTGTTTTCTCATCATTAGAAAAATGACAATATTGATTCAGATGATTTCTAAATTTCCACATACCTCTAACACCCTGAAACTTCATGAAATATTCACTGACAGTCATCATGCTAAAGACATTAGTATAAATAAAAGATAAAAAACTATATGATTTGAATGTTTATTTGAAGCAAACCATATTAAATGAAATTTAGAGCATCATGTTTTAATCTATTTACTCATAAAGTCTAGTCCACCCACAGATATTAGGTAAGACTAACAGAATTTTAGTGGTAGACTGGGCGCAATGGCTCATGCTTGTAATCTCAGAAATTTGAGAAGGTGAGGTGGGAGGATTACTTGAGTGCAGGAACTCAAGACCAGCCTGGGCAATGTAGCAAGATCCTGTCTCTACAAGAGTATCAAAAAATTAATTAGACATGATGTCGCATGCCTATTGTCCCAGCTACTCAGGAGGCTGAAGCAGGAGGATCTACTGAGCCCAGGAGACTGAGGATATGGTGAACTATGATTGTGCCACTGCACTCCAGCCTGGGCAACAGAGTGAGACTCCTACCTCAAAAAAAAAAATTGTAATGGTGGCAGAATAATAAAGCTTAAAATTTCTACAAAATTACAGGGAGATGCACGCTGTCAATGTTCAGATAGAAGAAAAGATACAAAGGTGTCATTGCCCCTCTCCCTTCCCCTCTTCATTCTCCCAGAAGAGGACAGAAGAGACTAATTTGGAACTGAGCTTGAATGTCACAAGTGCTAGGACATCAGACATAAGGACAATTACCAGAATCACTGGACTGGAAGAGATTTAAGAAATCATCCCAGGCAGACACAAATCAACTACTTCTCTTGCAAATAGAAAAGTCGAAGGACAGATACTCCTGTTTTACATGCAGCAACACATTGGACGAGGCTCCCCAAAACATAACTAACCTTACGTATATTAACAAAGAAAACACTGTTTTCTCTGTTTGTGGTTGCTATGTCCTTTTTTTTCCACCTTCACTCCTTAAAAGCTCTCAAGCTCTGAAACGCTCTGCTTGGGGCGAAGAGTCTAGATAAAGGTTATTTAGGGGCCAAGCCCTCTGAGGCAAGATCTCAGAATTAGATGAAATTAGCCAAGAAAGAAATGAGACATTCAAGGGGATATCTGGTATTTGAAGCATGATTCACCTTCCTGCTTCTGAGAGCCGCGCCCTCTGTCTTACAGAGCAAGACTTTTCTCTCCCTCCACTCTAACAGGGAACTGCCATCTTCCTAAATGGTCCTACTCTTGGGGTCTAGCGATGGGTCCCGATGACAAATGATCCCAGATGGGCTGGTCATCATCTTCCTTCGTGATTTTCTAAATTGGAAGGGAGATAATAGAGTCTTTAGCTCTCTGGTGGCAAAGCAAGGGAAATGTCAGGCAATAAGCTGTTGGCAGTCACATCCAAGGAAAATGTGGAGAGAAAAACGCAGCCAACCGGCAGACAAAAGCAGAGATCAGAGGCAACCGGGAGAGCCCTTGCTGTACTCAAGGCCTGGGTCCAGTTGTGCTATTGCCCTTCCTAGTTTGCTGAACTCATGTGAGCCAATAACGCCCTTCCTTGTCTCCCCCCAGGCTCTTTCACATTTAGTCTCTGCCAAGAACCCTGAATGATAGCACCAAAGACCGAGGGAACAGCATTTGCAAAGGCAAGGAGCAAGTGGCATAACTAACAAAAACTCTAAGACAAGTCCCCGATTTCTGCCTCTCCCTAGAACTGTGGGAAAATAAACCACATTATAATAATCCAGGCAGGGTGCTCTTTTCTCTGATGATCTATGGCATCAGTAATTTGGGAGAAATCTTTTTTTTTTTAATATATCAATATTTTTTATTTTGATATTGTGGGGTACAGTTAAGGGTTAGGTATACAAATATGCTTTGTTCAGGCACCCTTGTTGATAAGGGGTGTCTCCCCGCCCCAGACAGATATTGACTACCGTTAATTCCACCTCCCCTCCCCCCCATAGTTTCCCACCACTGTCAGTTCTTTTTTATAGTATTACGATGGATGTTCAAGGTCCACTATATGAGTGAGAACATGTGATACTCAGATCTTTGTTTCTGTGAGAGGTCACCTAGTATTATTGACTCTAGTTCCATCCAGGTTGCTGCAAAGTTGATAATTTTGTTCTTTTTCATGGCTGCATAGTATTCCATCATGTATATGTACCACATTTTTAAATCCAGTCCTCTTTTGATGGACAGTATGGTTGATTCCAGGTTCCTGCTATTGTGAACAATGCTGCGATAAACATACGTGTGCAGGTACCTTTTTATAGAGTGATTTGAGTTCTTCAGGGTATATTCCCAGTAGGGGGATTGCGGGGTCATATGGGAGGCTGATATTTAGAGCTTTTAGGAATTGCCACACTGTTTTCCACAGAGGTTGCACCAGTTTGCACTGGAGAAATCTTTTTATTGGCAGAATAGAGAAGTCTGAATTTTAGCAGGAAAACTTTGACAGACACAGTGATATATTTTGATATGGATTACAAACCCATTGATATTTGACTTAGAATTTATAATTCGGCTATTCAACATTTCAGCCAATTAAAGATCAGGAAGGCAGGGTTTAAGTTTCACTGCAGAGTAGACAACATTGTGAATTTTCCCACAGGCCAGTTGGTAGAGCATCCTTTCACGGGCTGCACTCTGAGAAGAGATAGGCAGACTCACACAGATGAAGAGCCACTGCCTGACAAGGTCTTCCTCATGAAGAGTCACAATGCACGTAACACAAAGGAAGAGCAAATAAATCTGCTCAATTTTGTGTGATAGCTAAACAAACAAGCTCATTTACACAGAAGCAGATTTGTTTTATTCTTTACACATTTATTAACAAGCCCCAAAGCAATGCTCCCTTAATATCAACAAGGGAAGTCTATAGTATAGACGTGGACTGGACATTTTATCTCTCGTGATGGAGATTGAATGGCAAATTAAATTAAGTGCTCCACAACCATAAAATTATAGGTATATTTTGAAGAAGCCCGGGAAAATTTCTTCTCTATCCCAGTACAATTTTGTTGGTATGCTGATGGTATTGTAACGTATTGGTGGCGATCAACTGGAAATTTCATCTCACCAGACTTTGTAAGGGCCATGCGGCCAGATAGAATGCATGAGTTGCACTGGCATTAGTTTTGTCCCTGGAAAGGAAACAGGACACAGAACGACTCAGAGAAGCACAAGTAGCTCAATTTGGCAGGAAAGTAAGGTGCAAAGCGAGGTAAAGCAGGCTACGCGAATGAGCGACCCAAGTGTGGTGTAAGGATAGACCACGACAGGGGTACAAAAGATGAGGGTAAGTGCTGATTGCTTGTAGGAGGGGGTGAAGGAGAATCTCTGACGAAGGAGTCTCTGGCTGGGCCCCTGGCTGTGTGGTGGACAGTAGACCAGACGAGCAACTTCTCATCCCCTTAAAAAAGTGACTCAGAATTCTCTCCTTCTCGTGGGGGTAGCTCCTTCTCCTGATGCCCTGCCTCTGCAACAGGACTCTAGAGCACCAAGGACGCTGAAATCAGCACAGGGTGACAGAAACAGGCGCACACAAGAAACCTGCTTGTTCACAGATAAGCACATCTACCCAAGTGTGAAGAGTCGTTTGGAGCCGTCGGAAACCAAATGAACTACCAATGCACACTGGATGATGGCGAGCGGAGATAAAAACTGGAAGTTAGTCCTGCCTCACCCCACTGAAGAAACAAATTAAATCCACTAGAAGCTCTTAAGAGACCTTTAAATGGCAGGTTTGTTTTGATAATGTGGAGGACGAAACATTCATTTTCTTCTGAGAAAGGATCTGTCATGTCATGGCCAGTAGGACTAAACATTAGAAGTGATGACAAGGGGCACGTAGTTTCAAACAATCATAAAGTAGGGGCTTTAAAGATTCACGCACTGTGGACCCTTACAAAGCTGTGCATAATTTGGCAATATCTGAATAACTTGACAGTACGATAATACAATCAGGGTTTCTGGAACAAGTCATTTTCATTTCGCACTCCTGAAAACATAGCCCGAAGTTTTTTCCTAGTCCCACTCAACTGTAGGAAATGCTGTTCTTTACCATTTTCCAGAATGTAGTAGAATAACTCTAGGATAAGTTCTAGGGTAAAAATACGTTCCTTATCCTTTTCTAAATAAGTCTTATGAATACGTCTGATAAATAATTCTGTCTTTTCTTAAAAGAACATTATATTGCAGTACTTAGTTACTTCATGCTAGGCTCAAAATTGCTTATACACTAGCCCGTTTCATCTCTTCCAGCATTATCTTGAGTTCCTGGGGACCGAATGACTGAAATAAAAAGAGGTTCTCTTTTGCTAACGCTTTCTTATAAATTAGACACATGTGTGTCTTTTGTTGGAGTTTCAGTTGCTTTTGACCTGCCCCTATTAACAACTTAGCAGAATAATAAATTATTTGTAAAAACAAGTTCACTTATTTTGCTAATAACACGGATTTAAGAATAATCTATTCGTTACCAGCTCCTAATAAAAGAAAACATATAATAGCGTTAAAGAGTAATTTGGATATTTTACTGACTTTATATTTTAGCAATGTTTCATGCCTCATTTGCCTGAAAACTCATTAGATTAGTGCAACACCATGTTTTAATGCAATAGGTTCAGACTTATTTTTCCAAGCAAGTCGAGCTCCACTTATTTTCTGCACTTTCATGGTTGAGTTAATAAATTGTAAAGTTCCCCTCTTCTGTTTGCTCTGTTTTCCTTTATATACCATTGGTTGGAGGTTCTCTATTTTGAGAAAGAAGGAGGAGATGAAAAATAAATTATCCCCTTGGGCTTGTGATATAAAGTTTTCCTATCTACAATCTGCAATCTCAATCATTTCTTATATACTACCGAGCCTTCAATTTGTGACAAGTATATGCACCAGAACTAACATGTCAATGGGAAGGAACCAGAAATTAGTGACTGGAAAAGTACCAGGTGAAGACAACCATGGAGATCACATGACTTCTGCAAGCAAAATCCTGCAGCAGTGAGGGCTCAGAAACTGGTAAGATAGGAGACTTCATCGTGCCCTCACACAACACTGAAGACTTCCACAACGCTATGGAGGGCATGGTTTGCCAGGGAGAACTGTTTCTTGACCTTCCTGGTCATCGAGATTTATCCTTTGTATAATTAAGTTTCACCTGAATGTTGCTAAAACATATGCTCTCTTAAGGAAAAAGTATTGAATCCTGTTAGGTTAAAGCTTCAACTCAAGGAGGCTGGTCGTCTGGCCAATGGTCTCGCTCTCCTGCATTTTAGAGGCATTTGAAAGTCATCCCTGTTATGAAAGTTTAAGTGAACACACAGATCGGTTATCTGCTCCCGTGTTCCTGCTATGCTCTTATTGTGACACGTAAGTCAATCGAGCTACTACCACGTGAGCCTTGAGGACATCATGCTAGGTGAAATAAGGCAGCCACAAAAGGACAGTATTGTATGATTCCACTTATATGAAGTACCCCAAATAGTCAGACTCATAGAGCTAGAAAGTAGAAAGTAGTTACAGGGGTTGCGGGGAGTGGTGAGTTATTATTATTTAACGACGAAGAGCTTTGGTTTTACAAAATGAAAAGAGTCATGGGGAGGGAGTTAGGCATGGCTGCACATTATGCATGAGGTGAGTACCCCTGAACTGTACACGCAGAAATGGCTAAGACGGCAAATGGTATGTGACATGTATTCTACCACAATTCAAAACATAGGAAAAAAGTTTCCCTTTTGGCATACTTTCTCAAGTATCTGAGCTCCTCGCTCCTCCTTGTCAAAGTTCCAAACCCTGCCCTTCCACGCCAGCCTCCCCGGTCCCAGCTCCCGCCAGAGGCCCTGCCGCTGCACTCCCAGCTCAAGGCTCTTACCTCGACCAGGCTGCTGAAGGACGCGCTGCCAACCCTCACGTAGCCCACAGTGACATCCTCCTTCCTTATTCCTCCTCACATCACTTGGCTTTCTGGGTATTGTGTCTTAGTTCCCCAATAAGACAGCAAGTGCCTAGAATATTGCTGTCATATTTGTACACCCAATCGAGCCCGAAAAAAGAGGGCATGCTCGATACATTTTTGTGAACTTTGTTTATTTTCCTCCTTTTACAGATAAGATGAAGAAAGGTCGAGTGTAAAACATTGAATCTTTCTCACCACTCTATCTTAAGCACACATCCATCATTCACATTCAAATTATTTCTCAATTAGATTTTTCCCATGTACATACCAAGAATTATGAACTTCAATTTGGATGAACTTAGAGTCTATAATACTGAGTGATCTTTCACAGAAACAAAGAACTGAGTACCACATGTTCCTATTCATAAGCGGACCTTGAAAATTATCATAATACTGTAAGAAAGGGATTGGCAGTACTGGGAAACTGCCAGGGGAGGGCGGGGCACACCTCATCAACAAGGGTACCTGCATAACAAACATTTGTATACCTGACCCTGAATCGTACCCCACATCTTTAAAATAAAAATAGAAAATAGAAAAAAATCTTCATTTCAATTATAGCAGATACCTCAAGACTGAACTTTGACTATAACGTGACCAGACCCTAAAAGAAACTTGAAAAAGTCTTCTCCTTTCAAATGTCTCAATAACACAGAAAATTTCCTTTTTTTTCCCCCTATAGGATTGTCTTCATTAATTGTAGAAATGTCTAGTCCCCTCGCCGGAAAACCACTAAAGTATGGCTAGACAGAATTTCACTCGAAAGTGTCCCATCATCAGCTTAATACCGTCATGTTCTTCCTGTCTTTGTTCAGCAACACAGGTCTTCAGCAACTGGGATGGTCAGTCTAGCACACAGGTATGGTCGCTGGATTCCAAATGCCTGACTCAAACTGAAGCGTACTATCTGTAGGAAGTTAGGCAAGTACTTCCTCTCTCTGGGCTTCATCTTTGTCCATAAAATTAATCAACACCGGTAGAGTTGTTATAGAGATTAAATGAGATGATGTATTCAAAGCACTCAGCCCAATATCTATACCAAGCAGACAGCAAATTTTTAGAAAATTTAAATCGGTTTTTGAAGAAGAATGAGAAGTGATCCAGAAGTTTGAAGAAGGAACTGAGTCAGGAACCAGAAGCAGAAAGTAACCTCATACTAAAGAATTCTACAGGATCAAAGCATGGAACCCTCAGATGAAGTACCCCCCAAAGAATACATTAACAATGCTCACTTTTAGCCCCCAAAAGTCCTTTTTTTTAAAGACGTGGGGTACGATTCAGGGTTAGATATACAAATGGACATTGCACAGGTAGAGTTTGGGCCTCACTTTGGTCCCCTCTTCACCTGATTCGAAATCAGGTAACCGTATTGATGAAGGGTGCCCCCCTCCCCTGGCAGTTTCCCACTACTGCCAATCCCTTTCTTATAGTATTATGATCATTGTTCAGGGTCTGCTTATGAGTGAGAACATGTGCTACTCAGTTCTTTGTTTCTGTGATAAATCACTCAGTATTATAGACTCTAAGTTCACCCTAGTTGCTGCAAAGTTCATAATTTTGTCCTTCTTTATGGCTGCATAATATTTCATCCTGTATATGTACCCCATTTTTTTTATCCAGTCCACTTTCGATGGGCAGCATGGTTGGTTCCATGTTTTGCTGTTGTGAATAATGCTGCAATAAACAAGCATGTGTGGAGTGATTTGAGTTCCTCCAGGTATATTCCCAGAACGGGGATTGTTGGGTAGTATGGAAGGTCGATTTTTAGATCTTTTAGGAATCGTCACAGTTTTCCACAGAGGTTGTACGAGTTTACAATCCCACCAACAGTGTAGAAGTGTTCCCTTTTCCCTGCAACTTCTCCAGCTTCTGCTGTTTTTTGAGTTATTGATGATGGCCATCCCACCTGGAGTTAGGTAGTAGCTCAGTGTGGTTTTAATTTGCATTTGTTTTGATGACTAGTGAGGCTGAGCATTTTTTCATGTATCTGTTGGCTGCTCATATATCTTCTTTTGAGAAGCGTCTATTCATATCTTTTGCCCGTTTTTTAATAGGGCTATTTTTTTTTTCTTTTTGACACATTTGAGTTCCTTGTGGACCCTAGATGTTAGGTCTTTGTCAGATATAGAGTTGGCAAATATTTTTTCCCATTCTGTGGGCTGTCTCCCCACTCTCTTGATGGCTTATTTTGCTTTGTAGAAACTTTTCAGTTTGATGAGGTCCCACTTGTCTTATCTCTTATGGCATGGGCATTAGGGGTTGTGATCAGAAATTGGTTGTCAGCTCCAATTTCCATAAAAGTGTCTCCTGCATTTTCTAAGGATCTTATAGTTTGAGGTTTTATGTTTAGGTCTTTGATGCATTTAGAGTTGATTTTTGTGTATGGTGATAGGTAAGGGTCTTGTTTTAATCTTCTACATGTGGTCAGCACCATTTACTAAATAAGTTCTCGTCTCCCCAGTGGTTATTCCTGGAGACTTTGTCAAAGATGACAAAGATGAGTTTGTCAAAGATGAGTTGGTGGAAAAATTGAGGTCTTGCATTTCTATCCTGTTCCACTGATCTATGTGCCTGTTCTTGTACCAACACCAGGCTGTTTTGATTATTGCAGCCTAAGTCTAGAAAGGTGGTACCTCCTGCTTTGTTTCTTTTGCTGAGAATTTTTTTGACTATTCATGGTCATTTATGTTTCCATATGACTTTCTGTGTTTTCATTTCCAGGTCTGAGAAGAATGTTGCTGGTAATTTAATGACTATTGCATTGAATCTGTAGATTGCCTTGGGTAGGACGAACATCTTAACAATGTTGATTCTTTCAATCCATGAGCATGGAACATTTTCCATTTGCTTGTTTTATCTTTGATTTCTTTGAGCAATGTTTTGTAGTATTTGCTGTAATGGTCTTTCACTTCTCTGGTTAGGAAGATGCCAAAGTACTTCATTTTTTTGGTTGCTATTGTGAATAGAATTGTGCTTCCAAAAAAGTACTTTTCGCTACTTAGCTCTTTGCAGATATTTTTTAAGTGCTTTTATATGCCTACTGACAAATGGTACCATGGTAGACAGAGTTTATCACAGTGTTTCTATTTCCTAGAAAAGGAAACCTCTCAGTGAAGTTAGCCTGAACTGTCCCTGTCACTCATAAATGACACTCACAAACCAGAATGTCTGAGCACTTGTTCCAGGACTCTTTCCACCACACTGATCTAATTCAGAATGATTGCTTTTTTTCTATTTGCTAATGCAAAAGAAAAGCTAGACTTGTCAGTGAGAAGCAAAATATGATATTTAGAATGTTTGATCATATTTCTATATTCCCCCAACAGTCATAAGTCTGGGGCTCGAGAACGGACTTTGCAGTTGGCAACTCAAATAGCTTGAAGATCCAGCATCCTGAGAGCTGGGCTGGCCACCATGGTAACCATTGGCCCCATGTGGCTATCGAGCACTGAACAAGGGACTAGAGCCAAATGACAAAGGATAACGTTTTAGGTATGTTGAGTCAAGTAAATATATCATAGCAGCTAGTTCTTCCTGTGTCTAATTTTGATGTGGCTACCAAACATGTTTAAATACAGCAAGCGTTAGATTGCCACTGGGCTGGGCGACAGGAGTCATCCTAAGCAAGCAACTGCGTTTCCTCTCCATAGCTGCGTGCCAACGCACTTCACCGCTGCAGCGGCACTCACGTTAATATGACCGAGATGTAAGTCTCCGAGGCCAATTAATCAGTAGTGCGTTGGCAAGAAGCAATTGTCTCTTGCCATTTATCACTTCGGGAAAGCAGATTGCTATTTCTTCGTACCTCCACCTCCTGGCAGTTATTGTAGCCCCAGGGAGTAGCGTTTGCTCAATACGTAAGGGACCAACGTGTCCGTTGCTGAAGTAATTTCTTTCCAGTTAACACAAGCAATGTAAGACAATGGATGTTAATCTTTTTTTCAAACTATCATTATGAAGGAAGGTAGCTGACAAAAATGAGTATTTCACAGGAAGGTCAAGTACTGTTAACAAAGTTAATATGACTTGGTGTCTGCATGTCACGGTAGTCTTCTTTCTGAGTCAAGAACGGATTGCTAGGAACCTTTTGAAGTTCAGTGGGCAGATAGAATAGAAATAGATTGTGACATTTTTACTTGCTAATTTAACATTGAAATGTTCACAATGTCAGGTGGGAAATTAATAATTATGCCACTTTTCTTTTTAACCACTGAATGTCTGTCAAAGAGAACAAAACCATGCCAAGTAGAAGCAAAGAACAGAGATGGAAGCACTGGTGATACCATCTCTCGTCCCTGCATGAAACAGCAAACCAAAGACAAGTGCGATATGCCCCCCCAAAGTTAATGGACACATACTACTAGTATAATAGGACAAATTAAATTAGTAGTCAGCCTGCCTTGACTATGCATCAAGAAACAAATTCTTGATGTCACATTCAAATTTAGAGAGATTTAAGTGAAATGGGGGTAAAATCTCAAGTGAGAAATCAAACATCTGTAACATAGATTCACCCTTAGCTATACGATATCCATACTTACTCTAATAAGAAAAAGTCAAGTCAAATTTCCTACTAGTTACATTAATAGAAGAACTCAAACTATGGATTGCTTTCGATGATCTGCTCACGTCTGAGTGTTGGGGCCACTGTGGTTTGGCTAAAAGGTGGATCGAGCCAGGTGCCAACTGAAAGTGTTGAAAGGATGTGTTGAAAAGATGGCTAGGGTCTCAGGTTCGGCCCATGTGAGTCACGTCACAGTCAAATGCATGCTTTTCACTCATATTGGGTTTTAACTCCAATAGATCATCTCTTAAGTCTCTGATACCAAATATTTAAATAAAAAAAAAAAACTAAAGAGTTTAGTGTTGTAAAGCAAATTCATGTGGGTAACAATTTCAAGATACCAAGAGTCTCAGACTCCTGCTTTTATCACCAGCTGAAAAACCAAGAAGTTTTCACTGTCTTGAGACAATCTCCAGCTGTGTAGCCTTCTTTCTATGCAGATCCTTATAAAAGAAAGACTCATAAAATAGTTTTCTAAGCACTATATTTATGACGGATTTAAATTTCAATTACAAAGAGAAATTATATCTACTATTGGATGCAAATGCATTTAAACACATTATGACTATAAAAGTAAAACCTGCTTAATCCTCTCATAAACTTAGTAATTTTATAAAACTTGCATTGTCTTATACACATAAAGTGTGAATGACAATCAGCATTCTAAACAGTATCCTGTCAGGAACACAAGACTTCACAATACTCTCAATGCCTTCTCCTCCCATTTAATCTACATAACAAGCAGACTGAAATATGCTTTCCATCTTTTAAAAGTAAAAACAGGGGTTTAGCTTTCTATGCTATCTGGAACTCATGGATCTTCTATTCTACACTCAAGGTACTCAGAATTATATTTTCTACTTTTCAACACACCCACTCCAAAATTTCCCTGAGCCTATCCTGATTTGCAGCATGAATCTGAAAATCTTTAAAACCAAGTAAACCTCACGACTTAAAATACCCAAAACGCCACTATTCCTAGGCCCTACCAGTCACTAAAAGTCGCCTAAGCAGCTAATGTGGAAAGACCACAGCTCCAGGGAAGATGGGAAGAATTTACACCGTGAGGTGGGAGGAGACCTTATCCACCATAAGAATCAGATTTCCAAAAGAAAAGATTTAACGGGGACACAGATTTTAAGTCACCATCATTAAACCTTTAGTAAGAACAAAGCCCTGTCTCACAGTCATAAATCAAATCGATGCCTACGTGAGAGACAAATGTTCTTTCCCCAGCTTATGCTTCCTCTCCCAGTCCATGAAGCTCTGAGACTCTGCAAAGGAACAAGACTCTGCAGTCACAGCCCCTGCTCCTGTCTTTCCAACTCGGCAGGGAACAAGGTTCAGATGAAGCTTGTAGGTCCATAGAAGGCAGGAGTAAGGAGCCAGGAAGTTTGGACGAAGGCACAGGAGTTTCACGCCATGTCCTCTTTTCTTTCGCCATGCACTTTTCTAGAAATACTAGGTTAGTGGTGAAGAATTATGGTATTTATTCCCCTTCATGTTTTAGGAAAGTTTTCTGAATAATGTATGTATGGCATATAATAAAACAGGAGATTCACCAGCAATCTAAAAATATATTCGCTTTACTGTCTCACTCACTATTTCTAAGCAGAACACGAGCTTGCATTCTTAGAACTCATGGAGTTGTCTTTGCCTACACGTTGGAACGCGTGAGGGAGAAGTTGCCATTCACTAACCATAGAACAAAGAAAATTCTGCACATCGTGCCAAGACATTATGCCGTGGGTGGTGTTAGCACAGGAAGCTTTTATGAGGAGAAAGTAGAAACCCCATTACCTCCTAAGTTAACAACTGCAACCTGTAATATGAAGTTCTATTTTAGCAGCGCTTTGTATATTTTTAAAGACTAAGGAAAGACAATTTGTCTCCCTTTCTGTGAACCAGGCTACGCAACAAGTTGCCGGTGCCTTTACTTTTCTTCCCCCCCCACCCCATTCCCTCAAAAAAGAGAAGACAGTGATGGTCCTGTAAGGCTGACTCCACATGAATGGTCTACATTCACAAGAATGGAATTTTTCATGAGGAAAAGAGTCTCATAGCTCTGCAGGCAGAGATTAATATTTGGGAGCAAATAGACCACAGACCATTTGATAAGTTTTGTCTCAAACACTGTCTGTACAGAATGATTTCAACAAGCCAGAACAAAATCCATCTTTTTCATCTGTAGTCACACCATGTAAATCAGGCCTCTTACAGAAATGCATCAGTCTCTCGGGAAACATTAGGGACTCGATGATACACGACTGTTTCCAACAACACTGCGCCAGGCGGGAATGAGGCCTGGGCAACAGCAGCCCCCCTGTCAAGACCAGGTGAGGAAGACAAGGCAACCACTGCCAGCAAACTTCCAGCCAGAGCGGGGCATGGACGTTGGGAGCCACACGTGGCTCCCGGGTTTCTCCAGAGTCCCACTCAGGAAAAAACAGCAAAGCCCCCAAAATACTTGAATTGACCAGCCCCACCTGGGGAGCTCTCCAAACTCTCTAATACCTTTTCTGGAACATTAGGTTCCCTGCGGGACACGGCATGATGGAACAGCCCCGGGTGTGCTCCAAAGGCGTCGTCTTGAGACTCTTATGTCCTCACACACCCCCAGAGCCCGGCCCCAAAGGGAAGAGCGTTTACTGATCTGAACGTCAGCAGAGCCACTAAACAACCAATGGAGCACACTCTGCTAAAGCGCTCCCCCATAACAATCTTCAGAAGTCTTTCTTTTGAAGCTCTGCAGGACAAGAACAGGAAGGGCTGGCTGAAAGGAATTTCTCCCTTGCTATGAAATAAACCATACACGTTTACAACGGTCAGCTCAACTTTAACTTCACAAAGCCAAGTGCAAATAGCACCCACAGCCACGAGCGAGCCGCCAATCACCTCTTAGAGAAATGTTGGTGAGCTCCTGTCACTCTACAAGGCTGGCAGAGGAGTGAGGCCCTGATTGCCAACAAGATCTTTTGTCTCTCTTGTATTATGTTTTTTACTTAAATTAACATTACAATTAAGTACTCAGAAAAAACTGTCCTAAGCCCTGGAAAATAGTCAGGTAAAAGGTACATATAAACAGGTGCTTTAAAGTAGTAAAATGGAAAGATGTGTGTAGCTACTCCAGCTGGCTCATATTAAAATAACTGACAATATTTTTTTTAAAGAGAGAGAGAGAGAGAGAGGAATGAATGAATGAACGGGCCTGCAGGCCTGCATTTTGTCCAGTCTGCCTCCCATTCCCTGCTGCCCCAACATACTGGCTCCTTAGCCCCTTCCTCTCACCCTGTGTCCCAGCAACTGTGCCCTACTGACCCCTCCTGACAGGCTCTGAGACGTGGACTCGCTCTGTGCTTTGACTTAACGTCCCAGGAGCTGACTTGTCACCTGCTTGCGTTCCATGGCGTGGCCCGGGGTAGGAGGCATCCCGGGCCTCACTCCCCCACTGCGGGTCTGTCTGTGAAGCTAACTAGAAGAAGAGACTCTTTCCTCAATTCTTCCTTGGGGAAAGGGCCAAGGGGAAGGCTGTGGAGAGAGAAGGGCGGTGAGACTGAGACGGCCAGAAAGGTTGGTGTCTCCTAGCCCCGTTCACCTAGAGGAATGAGGTGCTTTGCTCAGACGCTACTCCTAGCCTGATGTGGTCCCGGGTCCAGCTTGCATGCCCAGAAGATGCTTAGGAGCTCCATCCCTCCAGCACGTGGACTCCAAAATAGTCTTCCTGCCTAAAGCCCAGTCTTCATACTCACCGTAGCCCCCGCCTTCCTCCAAGCCCCCCAAACTACTCACTTCTATAACGTCAATTTCTGGTTCCTCAGATGGCTCCGTGGGTTTGGAGACTGCTCTAAGGCCAAATGACTGCCTGCAATGTTCACCTTAACACCCAGTTCTGGCCAGTCTCCCTCCCCTGCATGGGAAGTCTTTGCTGCGCTTTCACCTGCTGGCTCGGGATCTATACCTTCAATCCAGACTGACCTTTGGTGCCCAGGCATGACAGCCTCACTGATTTCAGTATCACTGAAGCCAAACCCCCAGCTGCTGTGCCCCAGCCGTGCAGTCAGGACTCTGAGGCATCGCCCGAGCCTGGCCTACCAAACGCTGTGGACGACGAAGACGTCCCTGCTGACCTGTAAACCCTCCAATCTCCCTGCAGAGTCTGTCCCCGCATCCCGGCTCCAGCCATCGCCAACTTCTGGCCTTTCCTTCATGGATGTCTCATGGCAGAGTCACACGGATTATGATAAGAAGATGAGGAGAAAGTTGCCCGAGAATAGGAAACGGGTGTTCAGACTTCAGAACTTCTCAAGGATGGTAGCACAGCCGAGAAGTGAATGTCATCTGAGCCAAGTCCAGGAACCCAGAGGCCAGTGTGTAACAAGGACCTCTGCACAGACTCGAGGCTGTGTCCAGCGGAAGACCACAACGAGTCTGATGCTTGAGTGGTCGGTTGCCAAGGAGACAAAGCCTGGAGGGTGGTGGGTGAGACGCGAAGTCTTAGGCCGTTGGTCCTCAAGAGCTCCACCTCCTGGGGTTGTTCCTGGGATTATGCCACATCCACAGGATAATGTAATTATCGATGTGTTTGGGCTTGCTCGGCAGCCTTAAAACACGGAGAGCATCCGGGTGGATCCAACTTCGTCTCATGAGCTCTTTAAAAGCCAGGCTTTTCCCAGCCCGTCAGAGCAGAGAAGTCAGAGTGTGGGTAACAGGAGGGGGGCTGGGGGCACGTGTTCTCCAGGGCTCGCGCGGAGGAGGGCTGCGATGGCCGGAGCCTGGGTCGCGCCTCTGCAGGGCGAGGGGAGCCCCCTTCCAACGGCAGCGAGAGCTCGGACCTCGGCCCCGCCCCACGAAGGACGCCCGCGAGCCGCCGCGGGAGACCCGAGGCGGGCCTGTCCCCGCGCTCTGGGCGCAGCGCCTCCCCCGACGCTGTTCGGGCCTCGACCCGGGGGCGACGTGCGACACGTGCGACGCGGCCGGCGCACCCTGAACCAGGGTGACAGTGACCCGGACGGAGAGGGGGTGATGTGGGAGGGTGCCGTGCGTCTTGCGGAGAAGAAACGCGGGGGCCGGACATCGAGACCCTCAGCAGCGCCCCAGGCGGGTCTAGGGGGACAAACCGGTGAGGACGTCCGTCCCGCAGGGTGTGTCTTGTGTATGCAGACCCCCCGTATTGATCCGTAATCGTGTTGATTGCAGATGAAAATGTGGCCGATCCACAGGAGACACGGATGTGGGCGCCTTAGGAAAAAAGAGCCTTTTAGAGCCAGAACATGGATAAGATCACAGGGATGCGGCTCAAGGAGGCCAAAGAAGGGTGGAGTCTCCCACATCGAGGACGATCCACATCACTGAAAACCAAAAGTCGACACTAGATCTTCAGATACAGGACGCATTTTTCCCTTCTCACAAATCTTTCATTGTCACCTATTAATTTTTAAGAATTAAAATCGCATCTGAAGGCTGAATCTTGATACCTTTACACTAATATTAACTTTCTTTTCAATATGAGCTATCCTAGGTAAGTAAGTAGATGGATAGACATAGATTCAGAAAGTGAATAATCTAATGATGTTCAGCATTCACCAATATTTTCTTCTCACCAAAGAGATTTCTATTCGTTTCATGAACCCCATGTTGGTAAATCGGTTTCAAGGTATCACTTGGGTCTTATTGTTTCTAGTCTAAAAATCTAAATTAATTTAGAGAAAATATTGCCTCACACATGAATTGTTTAATTAAATCGATTATAAGTTTTTAAGGTAAAATTAGGACTATCAGTTGCATGTAATAATCAATTTCATAACTTTTTAGTGAAAACGAAGAGGTCTTCCTTATTACTGCTGTAATACGAGAGCGCACCTGCTGCCATAAACATTTTGTATCAATTTATTGTTTTAAATGAATCACATAAAACTGTGATCTCAATGGCTTGTAATTTAGGGGACTTTAAAATTTTCCACAATTAGGTCATGTCAAGATGCCCTTAGAAATAGACTGGCACTTCTGAGTAATAAATAGTAACTTCTGGATTTATCTGCAGTTCTCTTATTCAGGTAATTTTGCACTAAATTCCCTGCTTTAGAATATGCCACCCACTTAGAATTTTGTTATTTCCTGGCTATGAGGTATCACTCTCCCCCAAAATGCGTATTTTAATTTTCTCTTATTAGTCACAGATGAAAGGGCTCATCCCTGAGTCTCCTCAACATGAATCCTTGAAAATGCTATTGATTACAAATGAAAATATGACTAATCCACAGGAGAAATGGATGTGGGTGCCGTAAGAAAAAAGAGCCTTTTAAGGTCAGAACATGGATAAGATAACAGGGATGTGGGAACAAGGAGGCAAAAGAAGGGTTGAGTCCACACACAAAAAAAGAAAAAAAAAACGACCTGAAGCAGCTATGATGGAACATTGCCATTTGTGCCACAAAGAAGATGAAAGAAACAAAAGACAAAGTTGAAAGGGATTTTGTAACACTCTCTTTAATTTTACATGAAATAGCTGCCTTATAGTAAATCCTAAGAAATCTACAAAGCTACTACTAGAACTACTAAGTGAATTTAGTGTCATAAAATATAAGGTCGATATAAAAATTCAGCTGAAGCTGGGCTCGGTGGCTCAGCCTGTAATCCCCCGCCTTTGGGAGGCTGAGGTGAGTGGATTGGCTGACCCCGTGGGTTCGAGACCCGCCTGGGCAGTGAGACCTCATCTCCACAATAAATCAAAAAATCAGCCAGGCATGGTAGCACATGCCTGTAATTCCGGCTACTTGGAAGGCTGAGGCGGAAGGATCGCTGGAGCCCAGCAGGTCGAGGCTGCCGTGGCCGGGAGCGGCCACTGCACTCCAGTCTGGGCGAGAGTGAGACTCCAACTCAAAAATAATAAATAAATAAATAAATAAAAATTCAGCTGTATTTCTGTGCATTGACAGCAAATAATTGGATAAGAAAATTTAAATAATCTATTTTATTTAACATACTATCAAAACATCCTTACTGACAAAGAAATTGAGAAAATATTTAAAAGACCTAAATAGATATACCAGATAGTACTTTGAAAGAATCAATATTATTAAGATGCCAATTCTCTCTACATGAATTTATAGAGTTCATGCTAATTTATAATCCCTGCAGGTTTTCTTATAGAACTTTAAAAGCCAACTCTAAAATTTAATTAGAAATACAATAATCATCAACAACCAAAACTACCTCAAAAACAAAACAAAAAAAAAAGAGCTGGAGGATTTAATCTACCTAACCTCAATATTTGATGAAAAGCTACAATAATCAAGACAGGTTGTATTGACATAGGGCAGAATAGATCAATGTAACAGAATAGAGAATCCGGAAATAGACCACACAAATAGCCTATTGATTTTTCAACAAAGATACCAAACTGACTGAACAGGAAAATAACATCTTCTCAATAAATGGCCTGTGATCACTAGATATCCAGACGAAAGGAGAAAATAAGAACTCCAAAACCATACACAAAATTAATTCAAGATGAACCACAGACCTAAAAGTAAAAGCTAAAATATTAACATTTCTAAAAGAAAATGTTAGAAAATACAATTTGATATAGACAAAAACGAAAATGCCAAGTCACAGTAAATTGGACTAGAACATGGGGCATGAACTTGACATGTTTGGTCACCAGAGAGATGCAAATTAAAGTCACTAGAACGGCTAAAATTGAAAAGACCGACAATACCGAATGTTGAGGAGTTTGTGAATCAACCAGAATTCCCACACACTATGAGTGGGACTGGAAAATGCTACGGTCGCTCCAAAAAACAGTTTGGCATTTTCCTGTGAAGCTAAACACACACTTCCCTTCAAACCCAGCAATCCCACTACCACCACCCCACACCAGAAAAACAAAACATAGTTCAACAAAAGGACATATTTGTGGAAGACTCTTCACGGTAGCCTTAACTGGAAACAACCCAAATGTCACACATCGACAGGGAGAGTGGAAAAATGCAATGAAATACTATTTAGCAATGAAAAGAAACCGATGACTGTAATATCCCCCAACACAAATGACTCTCAAAAAAAATTACTCAGAGTGAAAGAAGCTAAACACATGGGAATATACACTGGGATGCTTTAATGTTATGAAGTCCAGAAATAAGCACATTTAATCTGTGGTGACAGAAAATCAGAAGGTGTTTGCTCTTTAAGGGGTGGGTAATAGACTGAAAAGTAGAATGAGAGCATTTTTAGATTAAGGGGGGACTTTTCAATATCTTGGCTTGGGCGTTTGTTAAATGGGTTTATACAATTGTCCAACTCTCTCACACTGCACACTTAAGGTCCACGCACCTTATTGTAGATTCATTAGACTTCAACTCCTCTCCTCCCAATAGTAAGACGGAAGAAAACGTGACAGGATGCCATCATTTTTTAGTACTGATTGGTGGGTACATGGTAAAGAATTATTCTCTGCAGTTTTTGTGTTTACAGAAAAAAATCTTCTAGAATATTTGAAAGTTAAAACTTAAAAATGCTTGTCTGAATCTAATACATTCTGCTCTCAGGGAGCCTACAAAAATGACACAGAACCAGACAAGTCAATACATGCTCGACCCATATGCCTGCAAGGACTCTGATTCCCAGGTTCATGAGGTGCCAGCGCTGCTGGGATACGAGAGAACTCATCTGAAACAGGAGATGCTCCCAGAACCCTAAGAGGCACACTTTGGGATGTGACTACAGGGCCCTGCTAGAGCACCTGGACCACCGAAGCCTCGGATTTGGAAGCAGATCATAATACCAATTTTTTTTTTAATTTGCTCTTCAAAATACGTGGCACTTACTTGGTTCCACACACGCCCCCTTTCAGCAACACAGAAACAAGTGAGCTCAGCACCTAGCTGCAAAAATAACTAGTAAAAATAGGCAGTGACCAGATGGCACCCGCTGATAATAGTACTGTCTGAAAACCACGTCACAAATTACACAGGTGACGGGTTTCCTTTTTATTCTGCTTGTCCTGGGCTCCAGAACCGCTCTGCCCTGAGCTCCAAAGGTCATAAGTTGATGTTTTTCATTCTAAGCTATGTCAGCAACTGGTTTCCGGTTAATGGTAGAGGAACCCCTAAGCGCCAAGGGTGAGCGCCTGTTGGATGGATATCCCTGGCCTTCATTCAATCACAAATGAAAGTGTTCAATTCAGCGGAGTGCCAGCTTGGCTTCTGCTCTTCCAGATGTTTCAGATATGTCCCTGGTTCTAGGGACAAATTTAACTCAGTACTTGAACCACATTGCCTTGGTCCCTTAGAAAATCATCTTTTAGGAACTGCACTTTTAGAAATGGCTTTAAGGACATTGTCCATTAAATCATTCTTTTCTTGTATGAAGATCTACCCTCTGCCCTCTCTAAGGCCTTCGTGTTGGGAAAATTCTGCTACCCTTGAACAATGTTGTGTTGACACATGGACCCTTCAATAGACTGTGACCTCTTTGCTTTGGCCACTAAAATACTCAGAATTAAATCTGCAACCCAGGTCTAGCTACTTTCCATAAACTTATTATATGATTTATTTTTATCTATTTGATAGTGATATATTACAGCATTTATTTCTGTTAGCTTCTTGAAATCCTTTCTAGAAAAAATAAGATTATAAAGAATTAAATTTACAAATTCATCAGGCAGATGCTTACTTTATTAATATCAAGTCCTTCTTTCATAAAGGATTCAAGATGGCTTCATCAGGCACATCTAAAAATAAATTGAAACTCAGCTTTCTGTTAACCTCTGTTTCATTTTTGTTTCATGGAGATACTGCATAAGCATAGAACAGTTGGATGCCTACCTACTGAGACACCTAAAAGAATGAACTGCAGTAAAATAAAAATTATTTAATGCTTTGGAATATTTTCAGATGTTAATTGGTTTTTTTCTTGGGAACATTCAGAACAGGGACATCTCCATGGATGGGTGGAACTCGACAAGTTCTCTTCCAATACCTTGGCAGAGATAAGACCCATAGACCTTAGTCCTGACCCTATGTGATACAGGAGGAACTGCTAGGTTGATAAACTCCAATTTCCAAACGCCCCCTCCCAGAAAATTAGGAGCTTGAAGTATAAATTGCAGCTTTAAAAATGAAGCCCTGCGTACCTCAATTTGCATACCAGGATGCCCATGGAGGCTCACAGAATGCAACAGGATAGCGTGTTCCTTCTAGATCCACGCATGTGAGAGTTCCAGTGGCATAACGGGCTGGCAGCCCATACTTATGCACATGCATCTGCCCAGCTACACACGTTCATGCGTGTGCAGCTTCCTCTGGGAAACCTCGGCAGGGAGAATACAGACCAGCTGGTATTAAAAACCCACGTTTTACAAAGAAAAGCATCCTGTTCGTTTCTCTGTGGAATTAAAGTTGTCATTATTGTTTTGATCAAAAAAGTAAGGGGGTTTGTTTTGATAATACAGCTATTTTAAAATAAACTTCAGGAATATCCATTGAAATATTTCAAGGAATTCATATACTCCCAAAGAGAAAAGCCTGTGTCCATAACCTCAAAGCATTTTGAAGAGTTTTTCTGGTGAATCTGGGCCATGATTCCAAGTAGAAGGCAGTTTATTTTTGTTTTCAGGTGAAACAGTTGCAGCCTGAAATGGTTAAATGACAAATGCCTGTTGAAGTTGGCACTGCAGGTCCTTGACATATTGTCTGACCTTCAGCATCAGCATTTACTGATTAATATACGTTATGGTTTCTTCTTTGCCCTTTCTACGTTGTCATCTTTCCTTCTATAAGTATGACTCACTTTTTAATCCCATCTCTGGAATAAATTCCTTATTATAAAGATTATATTGAAAGCTGAAACCATGACTCTGCTACACTAGTCAAAACAATTAGCAGGAGCAATTGTCACGTATGTGGTTCTCAAGACCCAGAAACACACATCGAGACCAGGGCTACAACTTAAAGCCATCCACGAATGTCAAGTTCGAGGCTTGCCGTGTGCTTCCTGAGGCTTTGGCTGTCTGTCACAGGACTTCACCCACTTAGCTAATAATCTGTGGCATCCTGAGCACTTCCCTTGGCCCATCAGCTCCTTGAGGACAGCAACAGTGCCGGGTCATCTTCTCATCATGTCATCCCCCCAGCACACAGCACAGCTTTGTGGACCACTGGCCTTTTAAAAGCGTACGCTGAGTTAAAACAATGCCCAGTGTGACCCGATGGGCGATTCATTCACTCAGTCTCGTTTGCGGTAATTCGTCTGGGTGGGCAACAAGCAGCACGGCCAGGAGCTGGCACGGACGGGAGCCACGGAAAGCGTCATGCTGCCTGTTCACGTTCTCCTCTCTGCTGCCTGTCACGCGTCTTGGTGACCACAGAGCCAAGGCTCTGATGGAGTGCCCTTGCCATTAGCCTGTAGCCATCTGTCATGCCAGGTTGTAAGTGGCTGCAGGTCGAGGGACCAGGCAGGGAGCCAGAACCAGGAAACCGGGATACAGATAAAGCATGAGGGTCACAACCACAACAGGGTTAGTCAGAAGTCATTTAGCAAAAAAAAAAAAAAAAATAGTCAAAAGGACACTGACAGCAGAGGACAGAGAATGATAAAAGGCCGACAATGAGCAACCGGAAAATCAGCCAGAGTTGAAGGTTGCCCAGCGTAGAGGGCCATTATGCTCAGCTGAGGTGACACCCACAGCTGCAGAGACACGCTGACTTGACTAAAAGAAGGCGCTTGTCACGGAACTCTAATAACTGTCCCTTGACCGAACCCACTGTCCAAGGGGCACAGTGAACCACACTATTTTTAAAGAAAACTAGCCACAGCGTGTGAAAAGCACGGTCATACGGCATGGTGTTACTCTCTGATGAAGAGCATTCGTTGATTAAACTTACACAGTCTTAAAAGACCTCAGTTTTTGCTAGTACCTTTTGTATTTTCTTCTGTTTCATAACACATCAGGAGCTTCAAAAAAATGTTAGAGATACTTGAGGGATACTTGAGAGGCCCTTTTCTATATATTGCTTTTAACATGCTGACAAGCTGACATGCAAACCAAGACTTGAACCACCTCCTAGCTCATGAAGACCACATCTAACCTACCTGCCTGGTTTTAAGGCCCTCCACAGCCTGGCTTCTACCTGTTTTCCAGCCTTACCTCCTACTATTCGTGAGAGTAAGGCTGTCCTGCCAACTTTTCCTCCTCCGCGGCAGGAGTAAGGAAAAGCCTGGGAACTCCGGGAGCTCTGGCTAAGTGAGATCCCCCTCTCTTTGGGCAGGAAGAGAGAGAAGCCTCGACCTCTGTGTGCTCCTGGCGAGACACTCCCACTCTGCTGTCCGCTCCTGTGCACTGGTACCCAGCCCCGACTCCTTGGACACGTGTGTCGGCTGCTCAGTGTAGACTCCCAAGCCCAGAGCATCACCACACCCTCCCCATGACAGTGCCCCTCCCTTTTCCTGATTTTCCCTGCCATGTTTGGCATTAGATATGTGTTCCTTATTTGTGTGGCTGTCTTCCTCCACTAAAACACGGGAACACTTACCCGTCTGGTTTCCTGCAGTCTCCCTACTGCCTAAGCAGTGCCTGGGATGTCATAGGCACACCAAAATATATTTATGTGATGTGTTGCGTGAAAAAAGATCTACTTGAGTGGTCTGTTCGACTTCCTGGATGCAAGCCAATATGATACTTCGGCACCAGTCTGTTCAGATAGTTCTGGAGGCTGCAGCTGGGGCCCTCCCTTCCTCCTGTTGCCTCTCGAATCCTATCTGCCAAGGCCCATCTATAATCCCTCCTTTTCCAGAAAGTTCTCTCAGCCCGTTTCCACCCACAGGTTTCTTGTCCTCCTCTGAACTGCTCCAGTACTTTCTGTCATTTCACCATTAATCATCGGCCTGCCTCTGCCAACTTTGCACAGTTACGTAGAGCCACTGTTTATGTCTTCTGTGGTTATTTAACTTATCCCTTTTCATTTATCTTCTAAACTAGATTATAAAGTGAGAGAGTGAGAATCTTAATTTTTTCCTTCCTTATTTGCCCTGCAAAGTCTTCCAAGGAATAGGGGTTCCACAGATTATTGTTGAATAAAAAGATTGCAACAATTTAGAACTGAGACTTGCAGAAGGAACAAGTGCACTGTTCATTTACCTATTCTAAAGGGTGAGTTGGGGTTTATTTTTGTTTTTGATAACCATTTAATAAAAATGCAACGATGATGTGAAAGTATTTTGGAAAGTATGTCATAGGTTAGGAACAGTCGAGTCAGTGTGAAAGTAAGCATAGCAAAGATTTATCCCTCCTCCTGTCAAATGCCAACTTTGCACTCTTCTCTGCACAGCCATGTGCTTTAGGGGAAAATTATACAAGCCTCATCCCATGAGAATGACTTCTGAATGCTCTAAGCTAACATCGGTAGTCTCCTTGTCCTTGCCATCAATTGTTTTAGTAGTGTGATGCAATTCTGGGGATATGATGCAATTCTAACCAACGACAAGTGAGGCAAAATCTGTTGGGAGATGACTGGGAAAAAGTCTTTGACCTTCAGGAAAAAAACATGAGGACATGAGGAAAACACAACCCATCTTCTATCTCTGGACATTCTTCTGTCTGGGTAGAATGTTTGGCATTGTTGCAGCTATCTTGTGACCAGGAATGAGGTTAGCTCGAGGACAAAACCAATACACAGAAAAATGAGGGCTTGGAAAAAGAGAGATTATGGGTCTTTGAGGATGTTGTTTATCAGCTGAGCTAACCACCCTAAGAGCCATGCTTCTTTTGGATTTTGTTAATGAAATAAGACATCTACCTTTAGTCTATTTGAAGTGGCTTTTCTATTGCTTGTTGCCACCAGCATTGTGCTTGATACAATGATGCTCAAAATGCACTAGGAACAAAGACCTATAAGTGAGTGAGCTCGCAGCAGCCTTCATAACCAAAAACCGGAAACAGCCCAAGTGTTCATCAACTAATGTATGAATAACGAAACTATAGTCTATCTATACAATGAAATACTACTCAGTAATAAAGAGGAATTAACTCCTGACATATCCAACAACATGAATAAATCTCAAACATTGGGCTGAGTGAAAGAAGCCAG
Organism: Carlito syrichta; assembly: GCF_000164805.1. Lineage (NCBI taxonomy): Eukaryota > Metazoa > Chordata > Mammalia > Primates > Tarsiidae > Carlito > Carlito syrichta. The sequence continues at coordinate 243,839 of NW_007248046.1, read as the reverse complement.
ACACAGAAGGTTACTTACTATATGACTCCATTTATCTGACATTCTAGAAAAGGAAAAACTACAGTGTGATGATTAAATTTATGTGTCAGCTTGGCTAAGTAATGGTACCCAGTTTTTCATCAAATACCAGTATAGATGTGCTGTGGAGGTGTTTTTCATTGTGGTGAAATAAATGTATCATCTTGACTATTTTTAAATGTACAGTTTAGAGTTTAGGAGTATTAAGGACATTCACATTGTGATACAACCAATTTCCAGAACTCTTTTTGTCTTACAAAACTCCAACTTCATACCCATGAAGCTATACTCCCCCTAGTCCATGGAAATCACTCTTCTCCCTTCTGTCTCTATGAATCAGACTACTTGAGTTATCTACTGTAAGTAAAATTATACAGTAATTATATTTTGTGTCTGGCTTATTTTACTTAGCATGCATGTTCTCAAGGTTCACCTGTGTTGTACTGCATGTCAGAATTTCTTTCTTTTTAAGGTTGAGTAATGCTATCACCACATTTTGTTTATCTGTTCCTCTCTTGAGTTGCTTTCATCTTTTGGTCATTACAAATTATGTTGCTATGCACACCACACCGACAGAAAGGCCCTGCTTTCAATTATTTGAGGCATATGACCCAAAACGAAATTGCTGAAGCAAAAGGACGAAAATGTATTTTTTTAGATGTGATTAATGCTTAAATCAGTAAACTTTGATTAAAGCAGACTGCACCCTACAGTGTGGGTGGGCCTCATCTAATCAGTGGTAGGCCTTAAGAGGGAAGATTGAGTTCCTCCAAGAAAAAAGGAATTCTGTCTCCAGACTACTTTCAGACTTGAGCTGCAACATCACTCATTCCTGAGTCTCCAGGAGTGGGGAAAATAAGTTGACCGTAGTGGGGTTCCAGAGAACCTTTTGGTGTGATGGCGATAGTCCATATACCTGCCTGCCCAATTCAGTAGGCCCTAGACATATGTGGTTAGTAGGCACTTGAAATGTGACTAGGCTGACTTGAGATGGTCTATAAGTAGAAAAGACACCTCAGATGTTAACATCTACATTGACCACATGTTAATATATTTTCATATATTCGACTAATAAAATATGTCATCATAACAAATGTTACCTGTTTCTTTTTTCTTCGTTAATATGGTCACTATAAAATGACATATGAGGTCTATATTTCTGTTGGATGGTGCTGTTCTGTCTCTTGATTGTGATATTGGATCCATAACTTTTCAAATTTTATTGTATATAAAGTATACCTCAATGCACCTCATTTTAAAACATGGGCTAGAAAAATTAGAGACATATTTTGGATGCTCTGACATTCATATTGTGTTCATCCTCACTGCTGTGCCTTTGCTCATGCTGTTCCCAGGGTCTGTGAAGTAAATCTGACAGTCCTTTGAAGAGCGGGTCCAGTCCATCGCACGCATCACCCTCATTCCAGCTCCCCCTTGCTCTTCTGCTCTGTCTTCCCTGAGTCTCAGCTGCACTGAGAGTAACACTCTGACTCCTCCTTCTGATGTGAAACTTCAGTTCGCTGGGTCACAGAGCACCCAAAGAGTAGGAGGCACAAGGGCAGGGGCTGAGTTCAAAGGGTCATGAGTTCAAAAGCTTAGACCCCGCTGGACGGGTTTTAAAGGTAAAGGCTGGCAGCCAGTGACAGCTCAGCATCAAAACACGTTTGCGTGTGTTAGGCATGGCTTCCTCACTGGAGTGAGTCACCCTAAGCCAGGAATGGAGTTTGATCTTGCCGGGCGTGGTCCCACGAGAACAACCAACCCTCTAAACTGCTTCTGGAAGTCACAGTTCCCGGGACACTCATGCCACTTGACCTTGAGGGCCGAGACTGCTATGATCTCACACCACCAATGCCCCCTGCCTAACTGAAACCTGGCATCCTGGGTCTCCATCCCCCTGTGACCGTCCCAGGGGCACCTATTGGCCCTCGGGAGCCATAGATGTGTTTGGGGTCGACTTGGTTCCTCATTGCTGCTTGCAGAAACATCCTCCCTCATTCTCTAGGGAAAGGGAAAAAATAAAGCCAAGTTCTTTCAAAGAACGCGAGTCTTTGCTGTTCCACCCTCTCTGTCTGCTCCTTACCACATCTAAGAACCACGACGTATACACCCTCTTTTGTCAGTATCTACGACACCTGGCTTCGCCTTCCTCTGCACTGCAAGTCCTGCCATTGGAGTCCCACAAAGACAGGCCATCCAACCCAAACACCGACTTCTGGTGGCTGAACTCAGCAGCCAGACCTGCACGGTATGGACAGGGTGAGTCATCCTCCTAGGCCTCCCGTTCCTTAATTCCACCGTTCCTCTTCAGCAGCCTGTGATATTCTGGGAAGTCACTGAAGGAAGAAACTTGTGGAAGAAAAAGATATGAGGGATGCTGAAAGCTATGGGCTCTCTGGAATCCTTTAAAAGGATGGTATGATTCCTCCTGTAAGTTAAAGATTGTGATTTAGTGTGAGAATGTTGGACAACAGTTATAGGCAAAGATCAAAGGATGCGAAATTTCACCAAAGATAATCTCTCTTAGCATCAGAGCGTATCTTTCCCCAGACCTCTTCTTTTTAGCATTTAAAGTGTCTTATTTTTAATAAAACAGCAACATGGTGAATACACAATTTTGTGACCTTTTTACATATAATATGACATGAATATCTTTCCAAGTTAATAAATACATTTTACATCATCACTTTAATTTATTACATAATTTTTTAAACTAATTCACAATTGCTGGCCATGTTGCTACAGTTTTTTGGTACGATAAACAGAAGAAAATAAGCATCTTTGTCGCTAGGTCCTTATGCACACTCCTAATTTCCTTAGGATAAATTCCTATAACTTACTAGGAAAAAGAATTGATCATGTTAGGTATATATTAATATCTAAACATGTTTTAGGTAGCACATCCAACATCTGTGAATAACTACCTCCTTTTCCATGTTCTTAGACAGGATTCCGTTTCAGAAGAACATGTGAAGTAACTAAGCTTCCATCAGTATTAGAGTGAAAGGTCTGTTTACTTGTTCATTCTTAAAGTTTCTGGCCTTTTAAAAATTCACTCACCAAACATTTACTTAAGACCTCCTGGGTGCTGGGCCCTGTGACAGATGCCAGGGATAGAAGAAGGAGTTGACACCGTCCAGTCCTCAGGCTCTCGGAGTATCAGATATGAGACAAACGCACTGATGAGCACTGTGATTCAGTGCACTTTTCTCGCCTGCACGGGGCTGCAGAGGGCGGCAAGACTAAATCGGCCCGTGCCATTTAATACAGGCTTCCTACTGTCTGAGCTGTGAGGTCTGAAGCTCATCTTTTGAGGAGTCATCAGGTGGCTCGGGGGGCCTAGGCGGTCCAGAACAGGAAACATCTCGGGGGGAAAAGGGGGGAAATGTGAAAAGTGAGGTGCGCAGAAGAACGGGTCGTGTTGTGCGGCAGACCACCGGCCACGGAATCCCTGCCTGAACCCCATCAAGCACTAGAAGCACTTGCTCGTCATGAGGAAGCTCCATGAGGAGACTGTAGGACCCTCACTAGCATCGTTAACTAATGATTGCTCTTGGCTTATTTTTCATTAACCTTCCACCATCCTCTCGATTCTGAATAAACTCAATCCGTTCAATTTTTCATTTGTGCCAAGGAATTGATGTTTTCCTCTAGTTGGATGAAAGTCCCTTCCCACGGTCTTCTTGTATGTTGTGCGTAAACTCCATACCTGGGAGCAAACAGATGAAGCCCAGACCCCATAAGCCCTGAGAGAAGGCATTTCCCAACCCCAGCAGGCACTCTATTTTACCAACACACCAGACCTGTTTTTCAGATGTTGTGCTCCCTGCAGTCAGTAGGAGGAAAAAATTATCCCTCGGTTCTAGTCTAATCAGAACAAAGAATCCATACTAGATTATTTCCCAGTAAGTACTGTTAAAAATGCATGCTTATACCAAAGGAGACATTTTTCCAACTGCAGTTGAAAAGGTGAAAGTTTCCCATTCGTATACAGCTTTTGAGTATTCAGATCACTTTTACTTTTACATGCATTTGAATTTCAAAACCATCTTGGAAAGTTTTTCAAAACAGCCAGGTCATATTGTCCCTATTTTTACAGAGAAGGAACTCAAAGCTGAACACAGTGGCTTCCCCAGACTCCACCATCATGATTATGCACACATGCTGCTCACAAGTCAGCTTGGCTGCCCTGTGGCCCGGAGAAGCCTCCTGGAAACACCGAGTCTGGGCTGAGTGTCGTTCCTTGAGGCCTGCATTGCCCCCAAGCCTGACCCCACCACAGCACTCATCTTGTCAGTGCTTCTCCAACTTCCATGTGTACACAAACCAACCTGGAATCCAGTTAAAACACAACTCGAGACTGGGCTTGGTAGCTCAGCCTGTCATCCCAGCACTTTGGGAGGTCGAGGTGAGTGGATGGCCTGAGCCCCGTGGGTTTGAGACGATCCCACGCAACTTGGTGAGACCTTGTCTCTACCATAAATAAATAAAATCAGCCGGGGGTGGTAGCACAAGCCTATAGTTCCGGCTCCTTGGAAGGCTGAGGTGGAAGGATTGCCGAAGCCCAGCAGGTTGACGCTGCAGTGGCCAGGAGCGTGCCACTGCACTCCAGCCTGGGTGAAAGAGTGAGACTCCAACTCAAAAAAAAAAAAGAACACGCACCTTGAGATTCTCTTGCTTTAACAGTGGGGCCTGAGATTCTGCATTCTAACAAGTTCCTGAACAAGGCTGGCGCCACTGGTCTGAGGACCACACTTTGGGAAACAGTGGATCTTCACAGCCTAGTGATCTGTCATTCTCCTCCACTCCACTGTGAGCTCCATAGGGCCACGGGCTATGCTTTATTAAGCAAGACATTCCAGGTTGCAAGGTCTCAGGAAATATGAAATGAGTGTATGAGCAAGTGAATGAATGAGTGAAAGCCTCGTCTTCTAGCCTAAGATGTTTCTCCTACGTCATGCCAACTCTCAAACACATGGGCCAGCTTTTCCTTTCTCGTTTAACTGCCGGATTAGTTAAGGTGAATGCCAGCAGCCTTAAGAAAAACGGGTATTTTGGGAGTGCTTCACCTCGAGAGGTTCTCCCACTCAGGACAGGAGAAGGAAAGTAGGGAGCACTCTGCTCCACTCAGTCACTCAGCACCCAGGCAGAGAGAGGCTATACCCGCGCCAAGGCGAGGCTTTCGCAGTCACCTAGGGATCGATATCTAACTGGCACAGGAGGCCTGCAAAACGCAGTCTGCGGTGCGGTGGGCCGTCGCTCTCCAGCAACAACAAAACCTAGCAGGGGAGCAGGAAGGGTGGGGGACACGGATCCCTCCTCCCTTTTCCAAGCCCCCAAGGCCTCGGCCCTGACTCCTTCTTCCATTGCATTCACACTTCCCCAGATTTTATCGCTGAATTCAGGGTCTCCCTATTTCCCGGAATTCCCTTACCCCAAACAAGTTACATTCCTTCAAATCCTACTCATTGTTCAGTGCACATTTCAAAAGATTGTGATTTTCATGTCATTTTTCTAGGTCTTCCAAACAAATATGTGTCTCCCTTCTTTTTGAACCTTTTAATGCCTTATACTTTACTAATCATCTCCAACACATTCTGTCATGCATTTCGGTTATGGGTGTCCTTGTAAGTTTCCAAAGACCCAGGGCCATGCCTCAGGCAGCTTGGGAGGCCTTTTGGCATCCAGCTGAAAACCCACACACTGCTGTAACCCAGACAGGGGCGTTTTCAAGTCGAACCGAAATACATATCATAAACGTAAAGAGCGTATCTGGTAACAACCTAACTCTGTGTTGTTCCAACCGAGAGGACAGCTGTAACTCCAAAAGTAAAAGAAAGGAGTGCCGAAAAGCTGCCAGTGCTGACAAGCTCCCAGGGTAGCCAGGACCATGGCATAAAACGAAATACTTCGGGTTCATATACTTGCACTGAGCAGCACTACATTTTATACACTTCTTTAATGGCTCAGACGTCGAGTTCTTAACATCACATGGAGACTCATAACCTTCAGAACGCAGCATGAATCAGCAGGCTGCTCTGCGCGGAGAATATAAAACACCATCAAGAATGTCCTAACTGGAACGGTAAACTTTTAAAGTACAAACAACTCATCTGTTAGCAGCTTGGCATTTTGCTTTTTGGAAAGTAAATACATTCGAGGGATGTCTTTAAAGAGATTCTGTTACCTGTGTAAGTCAGCAGTGTTCAATCACACATCTGCAGCAGATCCAGGCAAGAGGCATGGCGAGCTGGCCTTTGGCAGTGCCAACAAGCCTGTGCCGTCCCTGGCCCCCAAGATGAAGTTTCTAATTACGGTTCTGGAATCTATAACTTGCTTGGGTTGAGGCAGATTTGGCCTCACTTACGCAGCTTATGGGGAATGGACTCTTGGATAGACAGTCCACACAAGAATATCAGTAAAAGTATACATCAGAAAAAAAGATGCCACCAATATCTCACCTTTCTGCCTTCTCAAAATCTTACCTAAGGTGCTCCAGTTTGCTTAAGGGTGCTCAAAGGAGCTCAGTGTCCAGGTACAACAGCCCTGCTTTTATAGAACCCAGTGTCCAGAGAATAAGTCTTTACTTTGGCTTGCGGCAGCCTATTGGTTTTTATCTAAGCCTGGAATCAGTAAATTTCTGCGGTTAAAACTCTTGCAGGGTACAAGTGGCTACCTTAGAAGGGAGCAAATGAGGAAGAGGAGACAAGGAAATGTACTTTAGGGAGTCTTCCCATGAGAAGGGATCTTCTTTATTTCTTTCTTTTTTTTTTTTTTTTTTTTTTTGAGTTGGAGTCTCACTCTGTCACCCAGACTGGAGTGCAGTAGCCGCTCCCGGCCACTGCAGCCTCGACCTGCTGGGCTCCGGCAATTCTTCGCCTCAGCCTTCCAAGTAGCCGGAACTACAGGTGCGAGCTACCACGCCCGGCTAACATTCTTTATTTCTTAAACTTCCCATCACCCCACCCCACCCACACACATACACACAAGCGAAAAGTGTGTGTGTGGTGCAGAAGGATAGAGGGGGAGAAGGTAGGCTTGGGCAGAGTTCCCCTTTGAGGAAGAGAAAAGAAACCGATCAGACTGAGAAGTTCATAGTCCTAAACACTAAAAAACAAAGTATCTCCACTTTACAGAAGAAGAAACTGACACTGGTTAATTGCCCAGGACCAGAGGGCTAAAAGTCACTCAACTGGAAATTGACAAGGTTTGGGTAACTGAAAAATCTACGGTGAATAAAGTATTTAGTGTACATCAACCAACAATTCCTTCCATTCCACCCCCATTAGTTTTTATGTGGATTGTTTTATCTTTATTTGTTAACAGTGACATACGAAATACAAAACTTTTTCCAAAGAATTCTGGATACCACAATTTTATGATTGTTCTAAGGACAGGCTTTCTTATTAAGTAGTCTGCCATAGGACCCGGGACTTCAGGAAGCATTTAAGACCTAATTCTGTGTTTGTCCTTTTAAAATACAGGATTTTTTTTTTTTTTTTTGGTTACAGCAGGTAATACAGCAAAGCAAATTTGTCAACCAAACTTAAGAGATAATTTAACCAGCCAGGAACAGTGACCCATGCATATAGTCCCAGCACTTTGGAAGGCTGAGGTGGGAAGACTGCTTGAGCCCAGGAGTTCAAGACCAGCCTAGGCAACATAGCAAGACCTTGTCTCTATGAAAATCAAAACCTTAGCCAGGTGCGGTGGCAGGCCTGTTGACCCAGCTACTCAGGAGGCTGAGGAAGGATCGCCCGAGCCCAGGAGGTTGAGGCTACTGTGAGCCATGATCATGTCACTGCACTCCAGCCGGGCAACAGAGTGAGAGCCTAACTCAAGAGAAAAGAAATAATTGACCCATTAAGCTTAAATTATCAGACTCAAGAGGCTTTAAGGACCTTCCATGTGGCCACGTTGGATGTTGCAGGTGATACCAAGACGACTAGAACAGCAGCGCCCACCTGCACGGGGTTGTCTGTTCAAAAATGTCTGTTGTGGTTTCTAAGAGAGAGTGGGCTGCAGGAAGATGCCTTGAGATGTGCAAAAATAACTGTAGGTCACGTAGGAAAACCATTTCCCAAAGAAAGAGGAGCACCCCGGGGCTCAGAGGAGGGAGAGAAGACCTCTGGTTGTCCAGGGTGAGACAATATCAACCGGCAGCGTTTGAGAGAGGACTTACGGCTTGAAGGAGGGCATGTGTTCTACCAACAGCAAGCAGAAATGAGGAAAGTTTGTGGAAAACACAAGCACGAGCAATGGCACGCACCATCCTCACCATCATAACTAACGTTTACTGGGAACTTTACGTGAGGATCTGTGCTAAATCCTCACCACGGTGAGCTCCGGAAACCTTCATGACCTGGCTACAGAGGAAGAAACTGGCACGGGTTAATAGCCCAGGACAAAAGGCTCAAAGTCACGCCACTGGAAACTGACACGGTTCGGGTAACTGAGAAATCTACCGTGAATAAAACATTGAGTGGACAGAAAGCAACGAAACAGCTAAGTCTAGACACGCCGGTCCGTGCTGCCCAAGGTCACACACGCTCGGGCTAAAGCTGCGGCCTTTGTGGGCAGGCCGCAGGCGGTCCCTGCAGGGTGGTGAGCGGGCTTCTCCCGTCCCCGGGCTGGCGGTACCGTGGAGGCAGCATCCGGGGGAGACGTCGGGGAGACAGGAAGACCAGAAGTTCCCACCCGTTTTTCAGGTCAGAAGCAGACGCAGAGTGAAGCTTTTGACAATGAAATGAGATCAAAGAGAGGAGAACCACAAAAGGTCAGAGCTGCAGAGCTTGTCAGCTAATGGATGGAGTGCTAGAAAATTTAAGAAAGTGAGAAATCAGCCGGGCTTGGCGGCTCAGCCTGTCATCCTGCGCCTTTGGGAGGCTGAGGGGAGTGGATGGCCTGAGCCCGCGGGTTCGAGCCCCGCCTGGGCAACTTGGCGAGACCTCATCTCTACAAGAAATCAAAAAATCAGCCGGCCGTGGTGGCGCGCGCCTGTAGTTCTGGCTCCTCGGAAGGCGGAGGCGGAAGGATGGCCGGAGCCCGGCGGGTCGAGGCTGCGGGGGCCGGGAGCGGCCACTGCCCTCCAGTCTGGGCGAGGGAGTGAGACTCCGGCTCAAAACAAAAAGAAGAAGAAGAAGAGTGTTTCACTTGCGTGAGAGAGCCCGGCTGCTGGTGTGGTTCAGGTTACAGAGGAATTGTTCTAATTTTGCTCAGAGAGTCCTCCAGCCAGTTGGGGTGACATATTTATTGGATTTATTTGTTTCTCTTTTCCTCGTTTCAGAACAAAGGAGTTGAACCCCCTGGTGCCGTGTGAAAGGCTCGGAGAGAAGGAAGACCGTCTCTGAGAAGAGAGGAAGGGGAGGAGGGAGAAGCCACCACGTGAGAGGGACGCCTGGGAAGCCTGACGTCCGGTGGCCCGAGTTAGGCGGCCGCTGGCCGCGGCCTCGTGCCCTGACGCCAGGGGATGCGAAACGAGCCGACCAAGGTTTCGGGGAAACCACCCTATGAAGCGTTCGGGCTTAGTGCTCATAGTTATGGTACGAGACCAGGCACATGAGCCACTTGTGCATAACTGCTAATACTCTGGGTCCCCTCTCCGATTCGCCGTGATGCATTTTCTTAAATGTACAAAAATGTTGAAAGGTTGGCACATTGCTCATGAGTCTCCCTACATCCTAAATCTGGTCATGGTGACTATTTGTTGCTAACATTTTACCATCTTTGCTTTATCTGTGTGTGTGTATGTACATATGTTTACCTGTGCGTGTGTTTGTTTCACTGAACCGTTTGAAAGTATGTTGCCAACGTCATGATACTTTACTCAAAATCACTTCAGCTTACCCTGGCTCAAAATAATGATCACAATACCGTTATACAGCAAAACACTAATAAAAATTTTAATGTCATCAAATGTCTAGACAATATTTGAATTCCCATATTGTCCCGAAAACATATTATCAAGATCTAATCCAAGTTCAAGTTTGCGTTGGGATATTATACCACTTCACTTTTTTGTGTTTTCCTTCTGTTGAAGTCCTGATTACATACAGAAAAGTGCAACAAATTATTTGTCCGACTCCATTTTCACTATGAACACCTAAGTGTAGCTAACACCCAGATTGAGATATAAAACGTTACTGACACCTTAGACCCCTGCCTTACACTCTCTAAAGCATTAGTGTGTCTCCCCAGAGGTAACCACAAATTATTACTTTTTTGACTGTTTCTGAACTTTGGATATATGAATTCCTACAGAATGTGCTTTTGTAATCTGGCTTCGACTGAGCAACATTGTTTTTGTGAAATTCATCAATATTATTACATGCAGCAATAATTCTTTTTTTGTATTATAATATTCTACAACTTTTATAAATATTCTATAATATATTTGCCCATTGTTGATTAGCCATTTGGAGATCCTTTTTTTAAATGCATGTTTAAGTCTAGGCACATTTCTAATTGTACTGTCCATCATTTTCTTTCTAATTTATGAATGAGTTTTATACTGAGGATGCAAGTCTTTGTTTAATATGTGAATTTCAAATTCACGCTCCCGTGGTGGCTTGCTTCTCTAAACTGTGTATTTTTCTGAAGAGCTATTTATTTTAATGAATTCCAATTCATCAATATTTCCCTTTACAGCTAATTCCTTTTGTGTCCTCTTTAAGAACACCCTGCCTGCTCCAAAGTCATGAATATATTTTCCTATGTTGTCTTTTCTAAGCTTTATTGTTTCACATTTACATTTAGATATACAGTCCTTCTGGATTTGATTTTTTGTGTGTAACGTGATATGAGTCAGATTCACCTTTTTCACGTGGATATCCAATGGAAACATTCTGATCATTGAACTGACCATTCTTTTCTCTCTTCACTACTATACCAATGTTGTCATATATCAGGTGACCGTATGTTGGTAGGTCTATTTCTAGACTTACTACTATGTTACATTGACCTATTTGTTTATCTGCCAACTAATATAACATTGTCTTAATTACTGTAACTTCGTAGTAAACATTAAAATCTGGTGGTGTATCTCTCAGCTTTTTCTTCAGTTAGAAAAAATGACTAATACCTTGAGTATGTTTGGTCTTCTGTATTTTCATACATAATTAAGATTTCAACTTGCCAATTTCTAGGAAAAATATTCTGCTGGGATTTTTATTGAATTTTCATTGAATCCATAGATCACTTGTGAAAAACTGACATCTTTATGATAGTGAAACTTCTAATTCACAAACATGTAATAACTCTCCATTAATTTGTCTGCTTTCGTTTCCACCAATAATGTTTTTTGTAGAATTCTGCATAAAATTCTCATATATCTTTTGTTAGATTTAATTCTAGATATTTGATGTCTGCTGATGCTAACATAAATAGTATTTTTATTATTTTATTTTTAATTATTTGTTGCTAATATAAAGAACTATAATCGAACTTGTATATTTACTTTGCATCTGGAAACCCAGTTAAACTTTCTTATTTGTTTAAATAGTTTGACTATGGAATCATTTGTATTTTCTATAAGTTTTAAATTTCAATAAGCCGGGCTCGGTGGCTCAGCCTGTAATCCCGCGCCTTTGGGAGGCTGAGGTGAGTGGATTGCCTGGGCCCACAGGTTCGAGACCCGCCTTGGCAGCGAGACCTCAACTCTACAATAAATCAAAAAATCAGCCGGGCGTGGTAGCGCATGCCTGTAATTCTGGCTACTCGGAAGGCTGAGGCGGAAGGATCGCCGGAGCCCAGCAGGTGGAGGCTGCAGTGGCCAGCAGCGGCCACTGCACTCCAGGCTGGGCGACAGAGTGAGACTCCAACTCAAAAAAAAAAAATTTTTTTTCAATAAAACTGAGAATAAGGGTGGTTACATTTCATTCTATCCAATCTTAAAATCTTTTTCTTGCTTTATTGCTCTGGCTAAAACCTCTTGTACAATGTTGAATAGAAGAAGTGGTGAGACAATCCTTACATTTTTTTTCCATCTCAGAAGAATTTTTTCAATAATTTACCACAAGTTAAGATATTTCCTTTTTTTTTGGAAGATATCATTAATCAGATTAAAGTTCCCCTCTAGTCCTACTTTTCTTTTTTGTGTGTGTTATTATTTTAAAGATGTGGATTAGGTAGATAAGTGGTCATCATACAGATAAATTTTGGGGTCTCCCTTTGGTCCCCCCTTCACCTGGTTTGAGATCAGGTATCCCTTATTGATGTTATGCACCACCAACCAGCCCCTCCCCCGCCCAGCTGTGTCCCACTACTGCTAAACCCCTTCTTGTAGTATTATGCTAAATGTTCAAGATCCACTTATGTGTGAGAACATGTGGTACTCAGTTCTTTGTTTCTGTGATAGATCACTGAGTATGATAAACTCTAAATCCATCCAAGTCCATAATTTTGTCCTTCTCTATGGCTGCGTAACATTCCATCATGTATACGTACCACTTTTTTTTTTAATCCAGTTCACATTTGATGGGCAGCACAATTGGTTCCAAGTTTTGACTCTTGTGAATAATGCTGCAATAAACGTGTGTGTGCAGGTATCTTTTTAATAGAGTGATTTGAGTTCCTCTGGGAGATTCCTGGGTTGTGTGGAAGATCGATTTTTAGATCTTTTAGGAAACGCCACAGATACATGAAGAAAGATATCTCACTAATCATCAAAGAAATGCAAATTAAAACCACACTGAGATATCATCTAACTCTAGTCAGGAAGGTCATCATCAATAACTCAAAAAACAACAGATGCTGGAGAGGATGCAGGGAAAAAGGAACACTTCTACATTGTTGGTGAAAGTGTCAACTAGTACAGCCTCTGTAGAAGTCCAGTGCTACTTTTCTATGAATCAGTTTTATTTTTAATCGTAACATGAGTGTTAAATTTAAATACTTTTTCTGCATCTATTGAGATGATTTTGTAATTTTTATTATCTATTAATGTGATGTATTAAATTGATTATTTTAAATCTATTTCCTTACATTCCTGGAATAAACCCAATTTATTGTGACATGCTGTCATCTGCATATACATCACTGGTTCAAATTGTTAATATTTTGAGTAAGATTTTTTGTATCTTTACTCTAGAGGAAAATTGACCTATATTTTTGTGACTTCTTGCTCACATTTTAGTGTCAAAGTCATGCAGGCTTTGTAAGGTAAATAAAAATCTCAGACATTCTATTCTTTGGAAGAGTTTCTTAAAATTGATGCTATTTTTTCCCTACGTGTTTCAGCTTTATTGGTGCAACCTCTGGATCTGGAGATTTTTCTTTAGGAATCTGTTTATAAATACATGTAGAATTATTCATATTTTATCTTTTTGCATAATTTGTGGCAAATTGTGGATTTCAATTTTATCTATACTACCAAATATATTGACAATTGTAATTATTTTAATATATTCTTATATTTTAAATGTCCATAGGAAAAGTTGGTATGGCCTCTCATGCCCAACTCTGGCAATTCATGTTCTCTTCTTTGTCAATCTTACCTGGGGTTTATCAATTTTACTAATCTGTCAAAGGAGCAAATTTTGACTTTGGTGATTTTATTTTATTAATTTCTAGTTTTACCTTTATTATTTTAATCTATTTTCTTTGTGTTTAATTTCTTTTCATTTTTTAACTTTTGCTATGGATACTTAGATCATTGATTTTCAGATTTTCTTCTTTTATAAGAAAACACTTGGGGCTATAGATTTGCCTTTAACACAAGTTTGGCTGCATACCACAGGTTTTAGTATGTCATATTTTCAGAATCATTCAATGCAAAATATATTTTAAATAACTTCTTTTTTAGTTAATAAGTGCATTATAAGAAACTGAAAAAACACAAGAAGCGAAGAAAAAAGTCACCCACAATTATAAGCAGTTTACAGTTTGTCATGTCCTTCTGGATCCTGTGTGTGTATAGATACAACATCTGGTTTTATGCGATTGAGATGGTACAGTAGGAATCATGCTTTTTCACAAATTATGAACATTTTACCAATTCAAAATCCCAAAGCTGTATGAGTATTTTGATAACCAACAATAAACTATAGCAACACAATCTGTTAGAAAAAAATGTAATCCTGCCTTTCTTAAGACAAAAATCTTATAAAAGATAAAAATGGCAACAAGCCTCTATAAAAGCTTTGGCGGAGTTCTGACTAAATTACTGCATTACCTTAATGTTCATTTTTAAATGGCTCTGTGACATGAAAACAGTCTTTTTTTTTTTTAATCAATATTTTTTATTATGATACTGTGGGGTACAGTTAAGGGTTAGGTATACAAATATGCTCCGTTCAGGCACCCTTGTTGATAAGAGGTGTCTCCCCGTCCTCAGACAGATATTTACTACTGTTAATCTCATCTCCCTTCCCCGCCCCATAGTTTCCCACCACTGTCAGTCATTTTCTTATAGTATTACACTGGATGTTCAAGGTCCACTATATGAGTGAGAACATGTGATACTCTGATCTTTGTTTCTGTGAGAAGTCACTCAGTATTATAGACTCTAGTTCCATCCAGTTTGCTGCGAAACTCATTGTTTTGTTCTTTTTTAAGGTTGCGCAGTATTCCATCATGTATATGTACCACACTTTTTTAATCCAGCCCTCTTTTGATGGGCAGCATGGTTGCTTCCAGGTTCTTGCTATTGTGAACAATGCTGAGATAAACATACATGTGCAGGTATCTTTTCTATAGAGTGATTTGAGTTCTTCAGGGTATATTCCCAGTAAGGGATTGCGGGATCATATGGGAGGTCAATATTTAGAGCTTTTAGGAATCGCCATACTGTTTTCCACAGAGGTTGCACTAGTTTGCACTCCCACCAACAGTGTAGAAGTGTTCCCTTTTCACCCTCTCCAGCTACTGTTATTTTTTGAGTTATTGATAATTGCCATTCTGACTGGAGTTAGGTGGTATCTCAGTGTGGTTTTGATTTGCATCTCCCTGATGATTAGTGAGGTTGAACATTTCTTCATGTGTCTGTTGGCTGCTCAGATGTCTTCCTTTGAGAGGTGTCTGTTCATATCTTTTGCCCATTTTATAATGGGGTTGTTTGTTTTTCTTCTTTTCAGCATGTTTGAGTTCCTTGTAGATCCAAGATGTTAAGCCTTTGTCAGACCTAAAGTTGGCAAATACTCTTTCCCAGTCTGTAGGCTCTCTCCCTGCTCTCTTGATGGTTTCTTTGGCTTTGCAGAAGTTTGTCAGTTTAATGAGGTCCCACTGAAAACAGTCTTGACATGCCCCCAATGACACCATCAACCATAGCAGTCTCTAACTTCCTGTCCACCAAATTCCCTTTAAAATCCTTAGTCTCTGAATTCTCAGAGAGGAGGTTTTAGAAATATCACCTGTCCTCACTCAGCTGCTTTGTGATATTAAATTCTTTCTCTGCTGTAACAGCTGTGTCAATCTTGGTTTTCTTGGGCAGTGGGTATAAGAACCCAGGAGGCTGTTAATCTAACAATCTTTGTCTTTTCATTGGCATATTTAATTCTCCTTCATTTGCTATAGTTACTGGTATATCTGTGTCTATCATTTTCCTATTTGCTTTTTTGTTTAGTCCATCTGTTTTTCTTCTCTTTTTGCATTTCCTGCTTTTCTTTAGATTTAAACAGTATTTGTTTTATAATTATATTTATTGTCCTCTGTTAGTTTCTTTTATTTTTTTATTTAATTTTTTATTTTTTCTTTTGAGTCAGAGTCTCCCTCCATCACCCAGGCTGGAGTGCAGTGGCACCCCAGTGTCGACCTGCTGGGCTCCAGCTATCCTTCCACCTCAACCTTCCAAATAGCTGGTAGTACAGACATGCACTACCACACCCGGCTAATTTTTTGTTTATTGTAGATACAAGGTCTCGCCAAGTTGCCCAAGCTGGTCTTGAACTTGTGGGCTCAAGCAATTCACTCACCTTGGCCTCCCAAAGTGCTGGGATTAAAGGCTGAGCCACCAAGCTTGGCCTGCTATTTTCTTAAATATACATTTTTTAATCCCTAGAAGTTACAACTTGACTTTGGAGCTATTAAGTCTAAATCAGTACTATTTCCACTTCCTAGACCATACTATAATCATAGAACAATTTAACATCATTCCCTTCTCCCAACTTTTATTTTTATTGTTTGTGCTTTTATTGTTATAAATTTTAATTATACATGTATTTTTATTGTTTTGTACAGTCAATATTCATTTAGACAGTATTTCATACAGTCAGTGCTCCTATAATGCTTGCTTTGAAAATATAGAGAGTGCCAAAAAATGTATGCTCATTTTAAGAAAGGAAAGAACTGTATTAAAATTATAGTACTCGATATATACTAATAACAAAAGATGACTACAAGTCATGTTTTGACTTCTGCCATTACAAGAGAGGCTCAAAATGGTTACCTTCGGCATCCAGAATGTGTATGTTTCTTAACCATTTAGCACATGTAAGACTTTGCTACAATTTTCATTGTTTCCATCTATTTTTTGGTGTCAGCAATGAAATTTTTCAGTGCTGTATGCCTAAACCCAGTTTTCCTCCAATCCTTGTGGTTTTCATTATGTAACTTTGCATAGTTTTGTGATTTTTAGAAATGTGCCATAACAGGACTGACTGTATTTACCATTTCCCTTGCTTTTCTTTCTACCTCTTTTGCTGTTGTTGCTTTTGTTTTATTTCTGCTGAGATCCTTCTGCCTGAAAAATTCTTAGCTTAGTATTTGAGTTTTTTTCTGATGGTGATTATTTCCTTCATTTTGTCTGGAAATATTTTTATTTTGTCCTAATTTATGAAGGATAGTTCTGCTGTATGTAGAATTCTAACTTGGTAAGCATTTTCTTTCAGCTTCTGGTGTTTCTGTTAAAAAGACAGCTGACAGTAATTTTTGAAAGTAATGTGTTTTTATGAATGATAATAATATTTTATCTATCTCTGGTTTTTCTATGATGTGTCTTTTTGTGGATTCTTTGTACTTATCCTGCTTTGGGCTACAAGTGCTTTTTGAATTTGTGATGATATCTTCCATTGATTTTGAGCATTTTCAATCATTAATGCATCTTCTGTTGAAGCAGATATTGCTTCTACTCTCTCTTATCCTTCTAGGACTCCAATTATACAAATGTTAAGCCATGCCAAGGAAATCTCTTACATACTTGCTCATACTCCTCATAGTTTTTAAATTCAGTCCTTCAATCTGAGTACTTTTCTCCTGATCATTTTCCAGCTTGCTGATCCTCTTTTCAACTATGTTTACTCCCTTCTTAAACCTCTCTGAGTCATTTAATTCTAGCAATTTTGTTATTATATCTTCTTAACCATAATCTCCACTTGCTTTTTAACAATTTCAGTTCTCTATGGAAGTTTTCCATTTTGTCGTCTATTGTATTGAATATGTTCATCTCAGTTATTTTGAAGTCTATATCGAATATGTCCAATATCTAGAGTTGTTTCTTGGGGTCCTTCCTCCTCACCAATCTTGAACTCCAATTTTTCTCTCTCCAGAGCACAAGACTGCAGAAACTTCTTTGCTACTTTCAGTCACTTTTTACTTAGTTTCTTAACTTCTTGCTTTGCACATCTTAGTCAGCAAATGTTTCAAGTATTGGGCTCACTTCTCTGCACCTCATGTCTCTCTGATTTGACAATTCAGTTTCTCTGGCTGCCATAGAAACACAGAATTCTAATTTTGTATTAGAAGGCCTCTACAGTTGCTTAAATTTCTATTGGCTTCTTTACCTCTTAGCTGACACCTTCTGTCCAACTTCTAATGTTGCATTCACCTCAGGCAGTTTCACTACTTTTTGTGATTTGCTCCTTAAATCTTGATAACCTAGACAATTATCCAACACCTAAAATGAATGATTTTTCTAATTTGCCCAGATTTTATAGATGTTCTTATCAGGAGCATTTGTCTACCACAAGTTGGTCTTTCATAGCCAGTCTTAAGATTGGTTTTTCCACAACATTTTCTAATATGATGAAATTGCCTCTGGCCCTGTTTCAGCCCAGTGTATAAAATTTGTCCGGTTCCTATCTCTCCTTTTCCTGCACATAACTACTCTTCTGGGATAGGAGGAAGAAGAAGGAGCAGAAATGCTGCACCAAGAGAGACTTAAGGGCTAGATTTCACTTTCCATACAACAGCTTTGTTATATTTATCTGGACTTCAGGTGCTCTGTTTTCTAAACTGTGATAAGTGCCTTTACAAGCAAGAAAATTAAAATAATTGAATCCAGTATTCCCTTGGAGACTCATCCATCTTATTTTTTCTCTCAAGAGCAAAAGCACTTAGTCACAATAAGTGAAATGGAGACAATGATCATAAATATATTCACTGCTACCCTGAGTATCTCATGATCCCAACCCAGCTCCTGACTCCTCAAGCCTAAGAAGAAAAGCTGAGAGAGACCCACATTTTCTTGAATATGAGATCATGGGCTGCCTTCTTGCGTGGGATATCTAGTAAATAAGAACATGAACTTCAGTGACCCATACTGGGTTCCAGACCATCCATTGCCAATTTTTAATTGTATGACCTTGAACAAGTAACACTCTTAAGTCTCTGTTTCTCCTTCTATAAAGTAGCCAAAGCAATAGTACTTACCTCTTTTGCTTGTTGTGAAGGTTAAATGAAATGAAACAGGTAACACACTTAATAAAATGCCTGACACATATATACACAACGGATGTTGGTAATTTTTATTTCAATCCCAACCTACCAGCACTCTGGCAGTGACTCCCACTGGGACACTAAAAACCTAGCAGGCTTTAAATCTGCAGGTAAGAGAGCACTCAAATAAACTTTACCTTCTGGGTATCTCTGCCCTGAGAGTGGTTAAGAGGATGCAAAGTTACTTCGTGAAGCTTTCCTGCTTCTGTTCTTCACCCATCAAGGGTCCAAAAATCAGGCAAAGGAAGAAAATATTTGCTGCATTAGGAAGAACAAACATATATATTGTAAATGAGCTTGTAAATCATCTTCTGTAGGTGCCTCCTTCTATGCCCCCACTGTCGATACTTACTCCCTTACAAACATCTATTGAGTAGCTCCTCTGTGTCAATCACTGGGTGAGGTGGCAGTCCTGCAAGAAAGAGCCTATGCCGAGTGACTGTTCAATTTCCCCAGCAAGATATGTCGTTTAGTCTTTCCCCAGGTCTCTAAAGTACATACTACTCTTGTCCTAATTGTATAACTCAGGAAACTGAGGCACAAAAAGATTAAGTATCTTGCTGAAGTCACACAGATGAAAATCAATGATTCATTCTCACTGTCCGTAAAATAGAAAGCTTTTTAGTAGAACATTAAAAAATTCCATTAAATGTAATCTTGCCCAAAGGCTAGTAAGCATCTAGGTAATTAGAAAGTAACTTGATATTCAATTTTTATTTGGGCATTTGGTTCTGTCTTCACAGCCCGAGTCTGTGTCTTTTGTGTTCCTGGCATCTCTATTTGTCTACATAAGAAATATAATCAGTTTCCTTGTCTAAATAATATTAATGGCCTATCAGTGGGCTAAGCTGGAGTTATTTTAAAATGCTCTTAGAAACATTAATATAATTCTGGCCTAAAAGAAAGAAAAACTGTGAAGTGTGTTAATGACAAGTACAAGTCGATCAACTGACATTCGTAGAGGTGGTGTTAAGCTGGAATACTTTTTCTTCTGTTAGCGAGACACCAGCATAACCAAAGTTTGCTAAGCATGACTAAGATGTAAAACATAACATTTGAGAGACTATTTACTCACTATAGAGACTTAAAATTAAGTGCAATGCCCAGGAATGTATGATTCAGAATCCTGCTAATTGACTTGTAATCTGGTTAAGAGTATTATTTCTACTAAGCATGTGTGTGGCATGACTTTCACACTGCAAATGTAACCACTGTTGACATCTTGGATGAGGTCCGTGGAGGCCACATCTGCCTTTGGTCTTTAAATGCCAGTGCTACATTTTTAAGATGTAATATAATTTTTTTTACAGAGATCGTTCTTAAGAAACCACAGTTGTCTATCGAGGAAATGTTGCCAGGAGACTGGAGCTGTGGAACACGGTTTGCTGGAATTGAAACCGATCTTGGAGTTTCCTCAGGATTTTTAGGGCAGAAGGAAAGAAATCGAATCAACAGGTATTAATAAGCAAACATCCAAGCATCTGATCTGTATGGGTAACTGTTTAGATGATCTCTGATCCTGTTTTTAAAATTTGTTTTTGTTGTTTTCTGTGCTTTTCCATATTCTTACTATTTCTCCTCCCAACGCATTCATTAAAGTACACTATAAACAAAAGACTGTATTTGTGTCATTTCTTTAGTGCCTAGAAGAATGCCTATCATTTGTGGCAAATACGTAATTCTTAGATGAATATGTAAAACAAGAACATGTGAGACACAGCTTTTGTCCTTACAAGGAGAAAGAGGCGAGGCCGAGCTCTCAGCTTGGCCAGGACTTTATTTGTCCATGTCAAGCCGAGGAGCTCAGTTTTCTCATGTGTTAATCAATCGGAATATCTCTAAGATCTCCTCTTCTTTCAAAATCCTGTCATTCTGTGTCAGCCTTGAAGTATGTGAGGAGTGGTCATCCTCATGCATAAAAAAAGGAACACTTGCTCTGGGTGGCTCGGGTACGCCAGTCACCACCAAGATGGATTTGGGCACAATACTCGTGTTCCTATGGCTGCTGTAATGAAGTGACACAAACCTGGTGACTTAACACAACAAAGATTGAGTCCCTCACGGTTCTGCGCACCAGGCTTCAGCAGGGCCGCACTTCCTCCAGGGCTCAGGAACAGGTTTGGCTCCCTGGCCCTTCCAGCCTGGTCGCTATCACGATTTCTTGGCCTGTTCCTCCCTCTGCATGCCATCTCTTTTCTGTGTGCCTCCTACAAGGATACTTGTTATTGAATTCAGGGTCTCCCCGGGTAATCCAGGCTGATCTTCCCATCTCAAGATCCTTAATTTAATCACATCTGCGGAGACTCTTTTTCCATGTAAATCAACATCCACAGATTCTGGGGATTAGGATATGGACATATGTTGGCGGGGGGGTGGTGTCACTACAGAGATACAATAATGAAACTGTGTCCATGTTTACTTCCTATGTAGTGGGTCCAAATTCTTAGACCATCAAATCTGATGCAAAGAAACGTATCTCCCTTTGTTTTTCTACTTCTTTATCTCTACTTTTGAATTCCCCATTCCTCCAAGCAGCGGATTTCAACTGTCCGTTGATGCAGGGTTTCTACCTTGGGATGTTATCTATGTTTGAGCACATCAGGGAGATGCCCTGAGCCCCTGTAGACTTTGGTCAGCAATCCCCTTGGGTCGGCACTGTCCCCGGGTCACAAACACATCCTCATCGGCTCTCCTCTTCTGTGACTCTCCTCACTGCTGCAGTGTCCTGCAGGCCACACAGGACTTCATCTCGCAGTCTCAGGACCTTCTTCTTACCCTGGCTTGTGGTTAAAAAGACGACGAGGAGGCCGGGCTCAGTGGCTCAGCCTGTCATCCCAGCACTTTGGGAGGCTGAGGCAAGTGTATTGCCTGAGCCTGCAGGTTCAGGGCCAGCCCGGGCAACTTGGCAAGACCTCGTCTCTACAACAAATAAAAAATTAACCGGGCATGATAGCATGTGCCTGTAGTTCTGGCTACTTGGAAGGCTGAGGTGGAAGAATAGCCAGAGCCCAGCAGGTCAATGTTGGGGTAGCCATGAGCGTACCACTACCCTCCAGCCTGGGCGAAGGAATGAGACTCCAACTCAAAAAAAAAAAGTTGGCCAAGAAAGCCTTCTCAGTACGAGTTGGAGTATCACTCTCTCACTCAGGCAGGAGCGCAGTGGCACGATCATGGCTCACTGCAGCCTTGATCTCCTGGGCTCAGGCAATCCTTCTGCCTCAGTCTCCCGAGTAAGTAGCTCGGACTACCAGCACTCACCACCATGCCCGGCATTTTTTTTTTCCAGAGATGAGGTCTCACTATGCTGCCCAGGATGGTCTTAAACTGCTGGGCTCAAACAACCCTCCCTCCTTGGCCATTCCAAGTGCTGGAATTGCAAGTGTGAGCCACCACGCCCAACCTCAGTTAATATACGGAAATGAAATTTCTGTACATGGATATAATTGGAGTGTATTGCCACAGTCACAGAAGATGTGACTGAATAATCATTTCATAAAATAGTGCTAAAGGGATCTTGGTAAGAAAGCACAAATCAACTTATCAAAACTCACAGGATTTTACAGTCGGATGGGACTGTAGAAGTACTCTAGTCCATTCTAGTTATCTGAATGAAAAAAAGATGAGGCCATGGAGAATCTGAAACCACTTTTTCCAAGTCAGGCTGCCAAACAGAGGCAGAGCCAGGGTCGCCACTCTGGGCTTGGGGCTTGCTCCCCCCTTGTTCCCACAGAACCAGGCTGGGTCCTCAGAAAAGACTGGTGCAGTGACCATGACTGGGCCAGGTGTCGAGCCTCTCTCTGGCCCACAGCCAGATCACACCTGCCCTAATGTCACTGGCTCCACAGCAAATTTCCGGCAATGAATCATTAACTGAACATCTTGTAAGAAAGCTCTTCAAACGGATGGTCTTCGCATCTCAGAGAGCACAGGGCCGTCTTAACACCCCGCCCAGCGCCTCCCCTCGTGGTGATGTGCCCTGAATCGGTGTCTCGATGGAGGAGGCCCCTGTTTCAGGCGTAGGCCGCGTGCAGGGGTTGCTTGTCTTGGAAGTGGGTGGAGCAAAACAGGGAGGGAAAAAAGGTCAGGAAGACAAGTCAGCATCCTCACGGCCGGTGGGCAGGGAAGCAAAGAGCTGAAAGGGATTTTAGACGTACCTAGAGGTATTTTCTGCAGAACAGCCTAGCTGCAAAGAAGCAACACTTCGAGGCTGAGTGTGGCTTGCAGAAAAAGAAGGAGAAGGAGAAGCCATAGCTGTGTGTGCTTTCGATCCTCCTTCCCCCCCC